>NC_134832.1:53237937-53394464 GCF_004210375.1 Tachypleus tridentatus | reverse complement strand
ACTATTCTCGTTGGTAAAGAGTAGCCCAAGAGTTGGCGGTGGGTTGATGACTAGCTGCCTTCCCCTAGTCTTACACTGCTAAATTAGGGACGACTAAGCGCAGATAGCCCTCTGAGTAGCTTTGCGCGAAATTCAAACCAACCAAACCTTTCCTCACCAACTAAATTCTTAGGTGCTGTTTCACACTCATTTTTCCTTTCTTTCGTGATATATTTCTCTGGTGTTTAGTTTCACAAATGGTATTCTTCTTTTCAGTACCAATCATCTTAGTTATTACTTGACTTCAGTTACATATTTCTGACTTATTGCTTAGGACTTTTTCATTAAAGTTATACCGTATGCTCTCAGTTTTCTGACAACTTAGTTTAGTTTTTCTCTGTTCATGTATGATTCTTAGCTTGTCTGATGAATTTCGACCAAAGCCACTCAAAGGCTATCTGCATCAGCCATCTATAACTTTAGAAAGATTACAGCAAGGTTCAATAACCCCTCAAAGAATAAGTCATTTTTTGTGTGCTTGTTGTGGTACTTGGAGGTAATGTCGATGGTACACGATACAATTAATACAAAACTAAAAATGCTTGCCCTTTCAGAGGTGGGAGCGTTATAATGTGACAGTCAACCCCACTTTTCGTTGGTAAAGAGTAGCCCAAGAGTGGGCGATGGGTGGTGATGACTAGCTGTCTGCTCTCTTGTCTTACACTGTTAAGCTGAGGACGGCTAGAGCAAACAGTCCTCGTATAGCTTGATGCAAAATTCCAAAGAAATCAACCCAAATCTAAATAAACATTTTTGAACAAATACTGATTGCATTAATACAAATATTCATTTTTAGGTTTAGCAAAGTTATTTAATAGAAAAACTGTATCAAATATAAGTAAATTTTCAGAGCTGTAGAATCGCTAACTGTGAACGAAAGTTTTCATAATTAAAATTAATTTGTGACGGAAGAAGATTTGCACACTTGAAGTTGAAAATGGGACTTTTCAGAGGTTTAGGTGATTTCTGAGTAATCAAACGTTGCATGCAGTTTCGGACAGACGCATCTGTCACGTTAGGTCGAACTCGCCACCCGCGGATTGTTTGTTTGTTTTGTTTTTTTTAAATTTCGCGCAAAGCTGCTTGAGGGCTATCTGCACTAGCCGTCCCTAATTTAGTGGTGGTAGACTAGAGGAAGGCAGCTAGTCATCACCACCGCCAACTATTAGGGGCTACTCTTTTACCAACGAATAGTGGGATTGACCGTAACATTATAACGCCCCACGGCTGAAAGGACGAACATGTTTGGTGCGACCGGGATTCGAACCCGCGACCTTCGGATTACGAGTCGAACATAACTACACTTTTACCGTGCCAGGGCCCACCCGCGGATTACGAGTTATGTGTCCTACAATAATGAAATGGTATCAGTACCTTGCTGTTATCACATTTCGAGCTAATTAACAAGTCACAAATTATTTAAGTAAACTTTATATATACACTAACACAACAATTACCATAGTTTTATTATCCAACTGACACCAAAGAAAAAGTTGTAAAAGGAGTACAATCAATGTAATTATTGTTTGTTTCAGAATAGAGTTGGAAATTAAACAACGTTCAAGAGAAACAACCATATAAGTAATTCTTACCTCACACTGTATATTCCTACGAATAATTGACAACTCAGTTTACACACACTGCTGAGACAGAAAGTGATTAATAATGTATTTTTCCTCGAATACATTTCGAAAATCTCAATACTACTTACTGTATCGTTCCGCACGTGTCGTTGTTTTTTTCAATAGACATACACTGCTGGCCAAAATCTTAAGGCCAATGAACATGAATAAAAATGTGTATTTTGGGTTGTTAGACTTAACCACTTATTTGAGTAGAGCTTCGAAAGATGAAAGAAAATAGAAAAGGGAAATAAAAAAAAACTTTTTTAGCATTTAATAGGGAAAATGTGAACACTATGAAATTAGACTATATACTAGCTGGTCAAAGTTTAAGACCATGCTAAAAGGAAGCGTTAATCGGTAAACACGTAATGAAATTTAGTCATTTGTGTTCAAGCATTAGCGTTGTCAACGTTTCACTGACATCTCCTATGTCTCCATTAGTTAAAAAAAACATGGCAAAGGCTAAAAGTTGACAGAGTTTGAACGTGATGGAATTGTCGAGCTGCAACAGCAAGGTTTCTCTCAACGTGTCATCGCTCATGAGATTGGGTGTAGTAAACCTGTTGTTGTAAATATCTTAAAGACACTGAGGGATACGGAACGAGAATTTCAAGTGGTCGGCCCAAGAAAATTTTGCCAGCGTTGAGCAGGAGGATTCGACGGGCTGTTCGGCAAGGCATCAGCCGATCGTCGAACCAGATTAAAGCCCTTACCTGACGCAGAGTGCAGTTCAAGAACAATAAGACGGCATCTACAAGAGAAATGCTTTAAAAACCATAAACGTCTTCAAGACCACGCCTCTTTCACACCACGAAACATCTCGGTTAAACTTTGCTGAGAAGCACCAAACATGGAACGTAGAAAAGTGGAAAGAAGGTTTTGTTCTCTGATGAAAACATTTAACCTGGATGATCCAGATTGCTTCCAACGTTACTGGCACGATAAAGATATCCCACCGGAGACATTTTCTACATGACACAGTAGAGGAGGTTACATCATGATCTGGGGTGCTTTCTCCTTCCATGGAACAATGGAGCTTCAGGTTATACAG
The DNA here is from genome assembly GCF_004210375.1 of Tachypleus tridentatus. Lineage (NCBI taxonomy): Eukaryota > Metazoa > Arthropoda > Merostomata > Xiphosura > Limulidae > Tachypleus > Tachypleus tridentatus. Next base: position 53,391,749 of record NC_134832.1, on the reverse strand, counting down.
GGCGTCAAACAGCAGCTGGCTACATTGGCATGTTGGCGAGAGCATCCTTATTAACTGAGGACTCTCGCTTGTGTGGAAATGACGAGACATTTTAGCAGGACAACGCTGCAATCCACAATGCCTGCAGGACAAGGACTTTTCATGGGGAATAACGCGATTCTTTTGGACCATCCAGCGTGTTCGCCCAAACTGAACTCCATTGAAAATGTTTGGGGGTGGATGACAAGGGAAGTCTATAGAAATGGACGTCAATTCCAAACAGTGCATGATCTTCGTAAAGCCATCTTCACCACTCGGAATAACATTCCAGCCAGCCTTCTGCATACGCTTATATCGACCATGCCAAAGCGAGATGTTTGAAGTTATTTAAATGACGGCCGTGCAACTCACTACTGAGACCTCTTGTTGGGCATTTCCTACCCTGTATAGGACTTCCTTTGGTATGGTCTTAAACTTTTGACCAGCTAGTATTTAGGTTAATTTTACAGTGTTAACATTTTCCTTATTAAATGATAAAAAAGTTTTTATATTTATTTTCTCTTTTCTTATTTTCATCTTTCAAGCTCTACTCAAACAAGTGGTTGAGTCTAACAACATAAAATGTATATTTTTTCTTTATGTTCATTGGCTTTAAAGATTTTGGCCAGCAGTGTATTTACGAAGCTGTGGGATGTCACCTTTATAATAATACTAAACAGTGTTATGGTAGATATCACGTTACAATGATATAATAGAATAATCCTCCATGTATTAAATCTAAACGTATACGTTTCGCGAGTTGAGGGCTAAGAAGTGAATAACTGTCGTCAAGACATAACATAAAACAAACAATACAAACTTCCTCCTTTGTTAACGTAGGACTCACAGAATAACTGTCGTCAAGACATAACATAAAACAAACAATACAAACTTACTCCTTTGTTAACGTGGATTCACAGAATAACTGTTGTCAACACACAACATAAAACAAACAATACAAACTTCCTCCTTTGTTAACGTAGAACTCACAGAATAACTGTCGTCAACACACAACATAAAACAAACAACACAAACTTCCTCCTTTGTTAACGTAGACTCACAGAATAACTGTCGTCAACACATAACATAAAACAAACAACACAAACTTACCCTTTGTTAACGTAGGATTCACAGAATAACTGTTGTCAAGACACAACATAAAACAAACAATACAAACTTCCTCCTTTGTTAACGTGTAGAACTCACAGAATAACTGTCGTCAACACACAACATAAAACAAACAACACAAAACTCCTTTGTTAACGTAGGATCACAGAATAACTGTTGTCAAGACACAACATATAAAACAAACAATACAAACTTCCTCCTGTTAACAGTAGAACTCACAGAATAACTGTCGTCAAGACATAACATAAAACAAACAATACAAACTTACTCCTTTGTTAACGTAGGATTCACAGAATAACTGTTGTCAAGACACAACATAAAACAAACAATACAAACTTCCTCCTTTGTTAACGTAGGACTCACAGAATAACTGTCGTCAACACACAACATAAAACAAACAACACAAACTTACTCCTTTGTTAACGTAGAACTCACAGAATAACTGTCGTCAAGACATAACATAAAAACAACACAAACTCCTTTGTTAACGTAGGATTCACAGAATAACTGTCGTCAAAGACACAACATAAAATCAAATAACCTAAAACTTACTCCTTTGTTAACGTAGAGTTCACAGAATAACTGTTGTCAAGACACAACAAATAAACAATACAATACAAACCTCCTTTGTTAACGTAGACTTCACAGAATAACTGTCGTCAACACACAACATAAAACTTACAATACAAACTTACTCCTTTGTTAACTTAGGTTCATATGGGAATAACTGTTGTCAACACACAACATAAAACAAACAATACAAACTTACTCCTTTGTTAACGTAGAGTTCACAGAATAACTGTCGTCAAGACACAACATAAAACAAACAACACAAACTTACTCCTTGCTTTGTTAACCACAGGTTTCACAGAATAACTGTTGTCAACACACAACATAAAACAAACAATACAAACTTACTCCTTTGTTAACGTAGGATTCACAGAATAACTGTTGTCAACACACAACATAAAACAAACAATACAAACTTACTCCTTTGTTAACGTAGGTTCACAGAATAACTGTTGTCAAGACACAACATAAAACAAACAATACAAACTTACTCCTTTGTTAACGTAGGATTCACAGAATATTAACATTGTCAAGACACAACATAAAACAAACAATACAAACTTACTCCTTTGTTAACGTAGAATTCACAGAATAACTGTTGTCAAGACACAACATAAAACAAACTTACTCCTTTTTTTAACGTAGGATTCACAGAATAACTGTCGTCAAGACACAACATAAAACAAACAATACAAACTTACTCCTTTGTTAACGTAGAGACTCACAGAATAACTGTTGTCAAGACACAACATAAAACAAACAATACAAACTTACTCTCCTTTGTTAACTTAGGATTCACAGAATAACTGTTTAATAAGACCTCTTATAAAACAAACAATACAAACTTCCTCCTTTGTTAACGTAGAACTCACAGAATAACTGTTGTCAAGACATAACATAAAACAAACAATACAAACTTCCTCCTTTGTTAACGTAGAACTCACAGAATAACTGTTGTCAAGACATAACATAAAACAAACTTACTCCCTTTTTAACGTAGGACTCACAGAATAACTGTCGTCAAGACACAACATAAAACAAACAATACAAACTTACTCCTTTGTTAACGTTAAGATTCACAGAATAACTGTCGTCAAGACAACACAAAAAACTCAAACAATACAAACTACTCACCCCTTTGTCAACGTAGGATTCACAGAATAACTGTTGTCAACACACAACATAAAACAAACAATACAAACTTACTCCTTTGTCAACGTAGGATTCACAGAATAACTGTTGTCAACACACAACATAAAACAAACAATACAAACTTACTCCTTTGTCAACGTAGGACTCACAGAATAACTGTTGTCAACACACAACATAAAACAAACAATACAAACTTACTCCTTTGTCAACGTGGGACTCACAGAATAACTGTTGTCAACACACAACATAAAACAAACAATACAAACTTACTCCTTTGTCAACGTAGGACTCACAGAATAACTGTTGTCAAGACATAACAACATAAAACAAACTTACTCCTTTTTTTAACGTAGAACTCACAGAATAACTGTCGTCAACACATAACATAAAACAAACAACACAAACTTACTCCTTTGTTAACGTAGGTTCACAGGAATAACTGTTGTCAAGACACAACATAAAACAAACAATACAAACTTCCTCCTTTTTGTTAACGTAGGACTCACAGGAATAACTGTCGTCAACAGACAACATAAAATAAACAACACAAACTTACTCCTTTGTTAACGTAGGATTCATAGAATAACTGTTGTCAACACACAACATAAAACAAACAATACAAACTTACTCCTTTGTTAACGTAGAGACTCACAGAATAACTGTTGTCAAGACACAACATAAAACAAACAATACAAACTTACTCCTTTGTTAACGTGGGACTCACAGAATAACTGTTGTCAAAACACAACATACATACAAACAACACAAACTTACTCCTTTGTTAATTTAGGATTCACAGAATAACTGTCGTCAAGACACAACATAAAACAAACAATACAAACTTCCTCCTTTGTTAACGTAGGACTCACAGAATAACTGTCGTCAAGACATAACATAAAACAAACTTACTCCTTTTTTTAACGTAGAACTCACAGAATAACTGTCGTCAAGACATAACATAAAACAAACAATACAAACTTCCTCCTTTGTTAACGTAAGTTCACAGAATAACTGTCGTCAAGACACAACATAAAACAAACAATACAAACTTACTCCTTTGTCAACGTGGGACTCACAGAATAACTGTTGTCAACACACAACATAAAACAAACAATACAAACTTACTCCTTTGTCAACGTAGGACTCACAGAATAACTGTTGTCAAGACATAACATAAAACAAACTTACTCCTTTTTTAACGTAGAACTCACAGAATAACTGTCGTCAAGACATAACATAAAACAAACAATACAAACTTCCTCCTTTGTTAACGTAGGATTCACAGAATAACTGTCGTCAAGACACAACATAAAACAAACAATACAAACTTCCTCCTTTGTTAACGTGGGACTCACAGAATAACTGTTGTCAAGACACAACATAAAACAAACAATACAAACTTACTCCTTTGTTAACGTGGAGACTCACAGAATAACTGTTGTCAAGACATAACATAAAACAAACAACACAAACTTACTCCTTTGTTAACGTAGAACTCACAGAATAACTGTTGTCAAGACATAACATAAAACAAACAATACAAACTTCCTCCTTTGTTAACGTAGAGACTCACAGAATAACTGTTGTCAAGACATAACATAAAACAAACTTACTCCTTTTTTTAACGTGGGACTCACAGAATAACTGTCGTCAAGACACAACATAAAACAAACAATACAAACTTACTCCTTTGTTAACGTGGGATTCACAGAATAACTGTTGTCAACACACAACATAAAACAAACAATACAAACTTACTCCTTTGTTAACTTAGGATTCATAGAATAACTGTTGTCAACACACAACATAAAACAAACAATACAAACTTACTCCTTTGTTACCGTAGGATTCAAAGAATAACTGTTGTCAACACACAACATAAAACAAACAATACAAACTTACTCCTTTGTTAACGTAGGACTCACAGAATAACTGTCGTCAAGACACCTAACATAAAAAAAACAATACAAACTTACTCCTTTGTTAACCCAGGTTCATAGAATAACTGTTGTCAACACACAACATAAAACAAACAATACAAACTTACTCCTTTGTTACCGTAAAATTCACAGAATAACTGTTGTCAACACACAACATAAAACAAACAATACAAACTTACTCCTTTGTTAACTTAGGATTCACAGAACAACTGTCAACAGACAGACAACATAAAACAAACAACACAAACTTACTCCTTTGTTAACGTGGGACTCACAGAATAACTGTTGTCAAGACACAACATAAAACAAACAATACAAACTTACTCCTTTGTTAACGTGGGACTCACAGAATAACTGTTGTCAAGACACAACATAAAACAAACAATACACACTTACTCCCCTGTTACCGTAGAGTTCACAGAACAACTGTCGTCAAACAGACAACATAAAACAAACAACACAAACTTACTCCTTTGTTAACGTAGGATTCACAGAATAACTGTTGTCAACACACAACATATAACAAACAACACAAACTTACTCCTTTGTTAACGTAGGATTCACAGAATAACTGTTGTCAACACACAACATAAAACAAACAATACAAACACTTACTCCTTTGTTAACGTAGGACTCACAGAATAACTGTTGTCAAGACACAACATAAAACAAACAATACAAACTTACTCCTTTGTTAACGTAGGATTCACAGAATAACTGTCGTCAACAGTCAACATACAACAAAACACAACAAACTTACTCCTTTGTTACCGTAGGATTCACAGAATAACTGTTGTCAACACACAACATAAAACAAACAACACAAACTTACTCCTTTGTTAACGTAGGACTCACAGAATAACTGTTGTCAACACACAACATAAAACAAACAACACAAACTTACTCCTTTGTTACCGTAGGATTCACAGAACAACTGTCGTCAACAGACAACATAAAAACAAACAACACAAACTTACCTCCTTTGTTAACGTAGGACTCACAGAATAACTGTTGTCAAGACACAACATAAAACAAACAACACAAACTTACTCCTTTGTTACCGTAGGATTCACAGAATAACTGTTGTCAACACACAACATAAAACAAACAACACAAACTTACTCCTTTGTTACCGTAGGATTCACAGAACAACTGTCGTCAACAGACAACATAAAACAAACAACACAAACTTACTCCTTTGTTAACGTAGGACTCACAGAATAACTGTTGTCAAGACACAACATAAAACAAACAATACAAACTTACTCCTTTGTTAACGTAGGATTCACAGAATAACTGTTGTCAACACTAAACATAAAACAAACAATACAAACTTACTCCTTTGTTAACGTAGGACTCTCACGGAGTAGCTTTGTCAAGAAACAACACAAAACAAACAAATACTTGCATAATATAAAAATTATCCCCTCGTTTACAGGATGTTTATAGAGAGTATTAATAAGAAATGCTAAACAAACAATACAAATTTACACCCTGGTTATCATACAGGACTTTTGGTCAATACCCGATAAAATAACGGGAAGTGCCTGTACCACACGATCAGGCTTAGATCTCATATGATAAAGTGAAGGAGACATTTTCATACTTGAACAACAACAGTTTGGTTAGAATGAATCAGCTGGTTAGTTTTCTTTACCTTCGTATTTGAGGCATTAACACGTGACTGACTGAGGAGCAAATGTCCAAGCACTTCCGGCGTACTTGCTTAATCTTGTCTCGAACTTCCGGGCTGTCATGCCGGTTTCCGACCGAGATGAGCAGGTCTCGAAAGAGTGCCGTTTGGTAGTTTAACTCTTCGATCAGCTACAAAGAAAAACGAACCTTAGAGTCTTTTGCACTTGTGTTTCACACGGCTGAAAACAAAGAAATGAGTTTGAGAAAAGTTAGCTGTAGTTCTACAAAATAATAGAACGTAATTATTTATTTAGTTGATAGCCAGTAATTTGGGTTGTTAGAAAGGTAAAGATTATTTTAGAACAAAGCCGTATGGGCTCTCCATTACGTCCACCGCGGAGAATTGAACCTTGGATTTTAGCAATGAAAGTCCATAGACTTTCCGCTATCACACCGGGGGAACGTTTTGATTGGTTCAGTCAACAAGTTGAATTACTAGGGACAGGTAGAGACGATTTGTTTGTTTTTTGTTTTGGAATTTCGCGCAAAGCTACACGAGGGCTATCTGCGCCAGCCGTCCCTACTTTGGCAGTGTAAGACTATAGGGAAGACAGCTAATCATCTCAACCTCACCGCCAACTCTTGGGCTACTCTTTTACCAACGAATAGTGGGATTGACCGTGTAATTATAACGCCCCCACGGCTGAAAGGGCGAGCATGTTTTGGAGTTATGGGAATTCGAACTCGCGACTCTCAGATTACGAGCCGAGTGCCTTAACTGTATATGTAATTTCTGTGAGGGTTAAAAGTTTTCGGTAAAAATATTAAACAGAATTTGTCAACTTGTCGTAAGACTTGAACTACAGTCAATCATATTTTGTTATCAATATCATTGGAAAATGTATATATATGGGTGTAATATTCTCAACTGTATTTAATATATGAATATTTAAAGTTTTAACAGTCTGAAAGTATTTTTTTAATTTGTATTCTGGATTTCGATTGGTTGGTGGCGCAGCTCTTCAGCCACGTAATTAAAGCTAACACGTGATATACAAATACATAGTGTTTAGCAAATTTGAAATATACAGGCATAATCAAATACGTTCAAGATATAATAGTCTAAAACAATCAATCAAATCAGAATGATGTATCATACAAAATCCAAAAATAATTGAACCTTATTAGTAGTATATTATAATTAGACAATGTAAGAAATCAACATCTTATTTAAATAAAGTTCAAAGACCTTCCAAATGTTGTTGTGTTTTTATAAAATTACTTTCATAAGGGCTGGTTTTAAGATTTTTTTTTTAAATATTTATTAATAGGGCCCGGCATGGCCAAGCGCGTTAAGGCGTGCGACTCGTAATTTGAGGGTCGCGGGTTCGCATTCGCGTCGTGCCAAACATGCTCGCCCTCCCAGCCGTGGGGGCGTTATAATGTGACGGTCAATCCCACATTATTTGTTAAAAGAGTAGCCCAAGAGTTGGCGGTGGGTGGTGATGACTAGCTGCCTTCCCTCTAGTCTTACACTACTAAATTAGGGACGGCTAGCACAGATTGCCCTCGAGTAGCTTTGTGCGAAATTCCAAAACAAACAAAACAATTTATTAATAGTTTTGGTTTAGAGGCTCATTTGTTTGATTTGAATTTCACGCAAAGCTACATGAGTGCTATGTGCACAAGCCGTCGCAATTTAGAAGTGTAAAAAGAGAAAAGAGAGTCATCACCACCACCGCCAACTCTTAGGCTACTTACCAACGAAAAGTGGGATTGATTGTAACTTTATAACGCTCTCACTGTTGGAAGGACAAGCATGTTTAATGCGACGGGAATTCGAACCTTCGACCTTGAGATTACGAATCGAGCGTTCTAATCACTTGACCATACCTTGCCAGTGTCATTTAGTTTTGGTTTACTTTCAATGGATTAGTTAACTGTTGATAGAGGGCGCTAAATACCTCTTCATATAGAGTTTTTTTTTTTTTTAAGGGTAAAATGCCTTCTTGTCCCTAAAAGAACAGAGCCACAGCTACGTAGAATCAGGTGTATTAATATGTAGATACAGCACGTCGTGTGCATTACAAGAAATAAAACCCGCTACGTGATTTTATTTAGAGTGAACATTTCGGGCGTATTTCTCTCTTGTTTTGCCGCCCAAAACTTGTTGTAGAAACTGCAGTAGTAAGACTTTGATAATAATGACCTAGTTAAGTTTGCTTATTACGTTGAAGTTCAAAGATGAAACAAACCGCGCGACACACACGTCGGAGCGACGACAATGAAGCACATCCTCCAAGTGAAAAGATGACACATCTTGGAGCAGCGTTGTTGGCACACTTCAGTTAGTGATACGTCGAATTTACTTCCTAAGTGTGAGTTAAAAATACCTTTTTTTTTATCCTATTCCCTCTAGCTTGTATGTCTAGTTCCCACTTAGAAATAATCATTAGTCATTGATGAATTGGCTTTGAAGCTTCATATGTATATACGTACGTTCACAATTCTTATAAGTTTAGATATTTTAACAGCACCACTAGTTCGAAAGCCCGAAATGTCTTAATAAATAATAACTGAATTAATAGTATCCAACGAATGTTTGAAGAACAAAAAGTAGAATTTAAATAATGCCAGTTTTGAATTAAGCATAAATTTACACAGTGAGTTAGTTGTGCTCTGCTCACCACAGGGATCGGAACCCGGTTTCTAGAGGTGCGAGTCCGCAGACATTCCGCTGTGCCACTGGGATGAGGGTTGAATGGTGCATGAGTTATAAACATCCTTAGAATGATGCGTGAACAAACAGAAATAGTACAATACGCAGAAGACTTGTCAGCTGAGAATCATGGTCTAATTATGTTGTGCGAAATGAAAAACGTTTCAAAAAAAACAACAACAAAACTTCTTTGTTTATTTTTGAACTTTGCACAAAGCTACACGAGGGCTATCTGCGCCAGCTGTCCCTAATTTAGCAGTGTAAGACTAGAGTGAAGGCAGCTAATCGTCACCACCCACCGCCAGCTCTTGGGCAACTCTTTCACCAACGAATAATGGGATTGACCGTCACATCATAACTCCCCCACGGTTGAAAGGACGAGCATGTTTGGTGTTACCGGCATTAGAATAAAACTTACGTTATTTAAAACATAACAAAACTTGACGATCCGTTAAATTCAGTAATAACTAATGGACTATTTGTTCTAGTAAACCTTACAACCTCTATGATCACTAATTCCATAAATTACTCAAGGGAAAATGTTATTTACTTAATCCACTGTCGAAAATGTAATTTTCAATATGTAGGTCAAACCAAGACAACTGTACTGTACAGGCACGTTTTAATAACCATACATCAACAACAATAACAACAAAACACTTTAACATGGCTGGATTCTCTCTCAAGACACTAAACTCAATGGATATAGGGACAAATTCTACATCAAACAGAAACAGGGTAATTAAAGAATCTTATTATCACTGTTAAATTCTGTGACACCAAGTGGAAACAATCCCCATCCCAGGGTTGTTCACTAGCCTCTGTAAAGATTTCCAAAAGTAAATTCATAATTAAACTTAGTTTATTAGCATTATTATTTCTTTTATATACTGGTTCGATTTCCTATATATTGAGTTAGGGTTACATTATTATTATTTTCTATATTTTACTTTTGTCATTATTTAATGTTATTTCTATTGTTTATTTTGATTTTATCTTTATAAAAATTAGTTAACAACTATTATAACTATTATATGAACTATGCAGAAAACGAAGTCTGACACAAACAGCTCCAGGCTATAATTGGCTAATTCTCAAGACCAACTAATATTAAACATCTGGTTCACGTGACATTCAAGCCTATATATTTCATCACACTCATTAAACATGACCCTTCATTCTTCTGCAGAAGAATAAGTCATTCACTAGAAAACGCTCTAGGTTTGGGTCCCGTTTTGAAAATATTACAACTGTTGCAGGTGATTCTGTGTACTAAATATTTGACCTGGATTTGTAATCTCTATGATGGTCAGACTTTCAGGGCTCTCGTCCTCAATCTGCATGTCGCGGGTTCGAATCACCGTCACACCAAACATGTTCTCCCTTTCAGCGGTAGAGGGCGTTATATGTGACGGTCAATACCAATATTCGTTGGTAAAAGAGTAGCCGAAGAATTGGCGGTGGGTATGATGACTAGCTGCCCTCTCTCTAGTCTTACACTGCTAAATTAGGGACGGCTAGCGCAGATAGTCCTCGTGCAACTTTGCGCGAAACTCAAAACAAACCCTATAATGTTAATTAAATTCAGAAACAAACACACAATCCTTGTATTAGTAAAGGAAACATTTTGTGAAAGAAGGTCAGAACGAACAGTTACATTTAATAAATTACTTTTAAGACCTTTCAGTTTTGCATTAAGCACAAAGCTGCACAATGGGCTATCTGTGCTCTGCCCACCACGGGTATCGAAACCTGGTTTTTAGAGTTGTAAGTCAGCAGACATACCGCTGAGCCACTGGGGGGTAAGTTATTGTTGTTGTTTTGAATTAAGGACAAAGCTACACAATGCGTTACCTGTGCTCTGCTCACCACGGGTATCGAAACCCGGTTTTTAGAGTTGTAAGTCCGCAGACTGGGGGGTTATAGGGAATGAATCCAAGAATCGTATCCTATTATGGATATAGTTACATTTTATCACCTTTATAATTCATAACCGAAAGTTTAGGGTGTGTTCAGCTATATCGCGGCTCGGACATTAGACCTTTCACTTAGCAACAAAGTACGCTAATCACTGGGCTGCGTTAACCTGCCAAAATTATTTAGAGCGAACCTGATGAACATTCAGCTTAAATTTACATCTGTGAACTCCGTGTTGTTTTTTATATTAAGGCTGATGAAATTTCTAGGTATGATTTCACATTTTACAGTTGATAGATAAATTGACTTTTGTATAACAAAATTAAACGGGCCACAAAATTATTTGACGTATTGTCGAAATTCAGTTTCATTCATCATTATCCTTAAACTCTAAACAAAAGTTTTGTTTCTCTGAAGTTAAGCACATATCTGCACAATGGGTTATCTGTGCTCCGCCAATTACGGGTATCTAAACTCGTTTTCTAGCGTTACAAATCCACCGAAGGAGGAGAAACCTTATTATTTATTTATCTATTTTATTTTTATTTATTTTATATAGAGTACATTCGTGTATACGAGACATATTAATACTAGAAGTTTGTTTGTTTGTTTCTGAATTTCGCACAAAGCTACACGAGGCTATCTACGCTAGCCGTCCCTAATTTAGCAGTGTAAGACTAGAGGGAACGTAGCTAGTCATCACCACCCACCGCCAACTCTTGGGCTACTCTTTTACCAACGAATAGTGGGATTGACCGTCACATTATAACGCCCCACGGCTGAAAGGACGATCATGTTTGGTGCGACGGGAGGTGCGAACCCGCGACCCTCAGATTACGAGTAGCACGCCTTAACACGCTTGGCCATGCCGGACCTATTAATACTAGAAGTAAACAACCTTGTAACACCAAAATGTTTTTTTTTTTTTTACGTGAGTGTTTGATTAAATAAAACAACATTTTGGTGTTGTGGTCGTTTATTTCTAGCATTAAAAAAAAACTAATGGAACAAAATCGACATGAAATAACAGATAAATTGCCTCTCCTAGAATGATGACACGACCATTATCAAATAGAAGAAAGCAGAATTCGTTTATCATTTTCGTGTATGAAAGGCATAAGTTCATTTGAAATTTACCAAGATCCATTTTTTTATGGACGTCTAAGCACGTACACGTAACTGATTCGTTCCTGGGGGAAATTAGAAGATTAGAAGTGGTTTACTGAAATGCTGAACAACCCGATCTGCTGACGACGGTCTCAGAAAAGGTTAAGGTTTCCGGGTTAATTTTTGGCGAACTTAATTTGTCTAGTGGTAGAAAGCTTTTGATTTTAGCCAAGAACGAACTTGTGTGTTCTCATCAGATTTAACAAATACAGAATGTACGGTTCCCAAACATAATCTGTTACCATTCAACGAAAAAGTAGACCTTCTGAGTCGTGTATCTTAAGCATCAACTCGTCTTAACTTCTTAGAACGGATTATTATCTTTTTGTGTTTGTTTGCTGCTAAGGACAAAAATGGGGCCCGGCATGGCCAAGCGTGTTAAGGCGTTCGACTCGTATTCTGAGGGTCGCGGGTTCGCACCCCGTTGCACCAAACATGCTCGCCCTTTCAGCCGTGGCCACATAATAATGTGACGGTCAATCCCACTATTCGTTGGTAAACAAGTAGCCCAAGAGTTGGCGGTGGGTGGTGATGACTAGCTGCCTTCCCTCTAGTCTCAAACTGCTAAATTAGGGACAGCTAGCGCAGATAGCCCTCGATTAGATTTGCGTGAAATTCAAAACAAAAAAAACAACAACAAAGGACAAAATGGACAATGGGCTGTGATTGTGCTGTGCTCAGCGTGGGTATCGAAACCTAATTTTTAGCGTTATAAACTTTCGTATTTATTACTGGACTAGTGTGGAAGGAGCAAATCATTATTATCATTTTTTTATTTTACTTGAAACGAAAACTATCCACCAGGGGTCACTCTTTAGAACTGTTCTTAGCTCTAACATTACCTGTTATTTTGACTATCGCTCAACAACAATTATGCTTTTTCTTCACGGGTCTTTAATTCCTGGAGGACGGGATGACCTGATTCACCCAACCAATTAAAAACGAAATCTTAAATGCATTTAATGCAACAAAAGCGCATACATGAATGGTTTATTATTCCTAAGTATCAAATAACATAAATAGTCGATTAGAAGCTAATAATGAATAGTTAGTTATGATCTTAGTTTTTCAGATAAGTGCTGCTCAAAACTGCCTGCAATCAGTTAAAAAACGACCAGGTGCTATAGTCTGCTGTTGCCAGGCTTTGCGTGACGTATTGATTGTACACAACAAAGCACACTAGCGTTTGGCGAATTAACGCTATGTGTACTCCAACGTCATGTCTTATGAGGAAAATAGTCCCTTCAAATAATATTTGTAATATTATAGTTGTGTGTATTCATTATTACACTTATCTGTTGATCGTAACTTTGTTTAATATTTACACTACATTATTATTTTATAAATACCCTAAAATCTCTCAAAAACTATTTTAAAAAAGAAACAAATACAAAACTTGTATTTCCATTCTAACATGTTTCAGGTATTACTAAGAGATGATTCTTAGTGAATCTCAACAGTTTCGCGTACAGAAATGCCCGCCATTGTTATATACATTCCACAGCTTAACGTGTGGAAGATTCCTCCACTGGCTTTGATGTGATCTTTTTAGGGATGGAAGACGAACAATTCCTGAACATGTGATTCCTGTAAGACGTTCTCTTAGAGACTGATGCAAAGAATAAAAAAACAATGGGTGAATTTCCATTAGAATTAACCCCCTTCTTGGGTTATAATATTAATTTACGTAGGTAATATTTTCAACTCTAGAATCATCGACAGAGTTGGCTTAACACTAAATAACACCATTAGTGTTATCATTTTCGCTAATTGTTTCTTCTTCGTATTTTATATAAAAAAACAAATGATTTACAGATATTTCTATTTTGATCTGTTCCTTACACTTAATCTTCAAACTTGAAAAAAACAAAACCAGTAATCCAAAATTACCCAACATAATGTAGTGTTAGGGTTACATTGGTTTAGAGCGACACAGAGACAAGCCAGCACGCTCTGAGTTCGAAAATAGATATTTAATTTTAACTAAAAAAACGACAAAGCAATTTGTTCGAAATAGAATTGATTTTGTAATCGATTTTACACTGTGAAAGTTAATTTTTCTTTGTTTTTTTGAATTTCGCGCAAAGCTACTCGAGAGCTATAATGGGATTTATTGTAACATTATAACGCCCCCACGGCTGAAAGGGCGAACGTGTTTGGTGCGAGGGGAATTCGAAGTCGCAACCCTCAGATTAAGAGTAGAGTGCTTCAACCACCTGGCCATGCTAGGCTTATTTAATTGAAAACCCTCTCGGTGATTTAGCAGAAAGTTTTGTTCCATCATCAACATGGCCCCCCAATGGCACAGCGGCATATCTGGGGACTTACAACGCTGAATACCAGGTTTCGATCCCCGTGGTGGGCAGAGCACAGATAGACCTCCGTGTAGCTTTGTTCTTAATTACAAACAACATTATCCACAGTACCCAGAGAACAAAGATCCTATCGTATAGCTTAGGCACACAGATAAGGAAAATAATTGCTTTGTTTGTTTGTTTTGAATTTCGTGCAAAGCTACACGAGAGTTATCTGCGCTAGCCGTTCCTAATTTAGCAGTGTAAGTCTAGAGGGAAGGCAGCTAGTCATCACCACCCATTATAACGCCCTTACGGCTGAAAGGGCGAGCATGTTTAGTTTTGTATTAATTGTATCGTGTACCACTGACATTAACTCCAAGTACCACAACAAGCACACAATAAATGACTCATTCTTTGAGGGGTTATTGAACCTTGCTGTAATCTTTCTAAAGTTATAGATGGCTGGTGCAGATAGCCTTTGAGTGGCTTTGGTCGAAATTCATCAGACAAGCTAAGAATCATACATGAACAGAGAAAAAACTAAACTAAGTTGTCAGAAAACTGAGAGCATACGGTATAACTTTAATGAAAAAGTCCTAAGCAATAAGTCAGAAATATGTAACTGAAGTCAAATAATAACTAAGATGATTGGTACTGAAAAGAAGAATACCATTTGTGAAACTAAACACCAGAGAAATATATCACGAAAGAAAGGAAAAATGAGTGTGAAACAGCACCTAAGAATTTAGTTGGTGAGGAAAGGTTTGGTTGGTTTTGAATTTCGCGCAAAGCTACTCGAGGGCTATCTGCGCTAGTCGTCCCTAATTTAGCAGTGTAAGACTAGGGGGAAGGCAGCTAGTAATCACCACCCACCGCCAACTCTTGGGCTACTCTTTTACCAACGAATAGTGGGATTGACTGTTACATTATAACGCCCCCACGGCTGAAAGGACGAGCATGTTTGGTGTGACAGGGATTCGAACCCGCAACCTTCAGATTACGAGTCGAGTGCCCTAACCACCTGGCATGCCGGGCAGTAAGGTCTGTTTTGTTTTGAATTTCGCGCAAAGCTACTCGAGGGCTATCTGCGCTAGTCGTCCCTAATTTAGCAATGTAAGACTAGGGGGAAGGCAGCTAGTCATCACCACCCACCGCCAACTCTTGGGCTATTCTTTTACCAACGAATAGTGGGATTGACTGTAACATTATATCGCCTTCACGGCTGAAAGGGCAAGCATGTTTGATGTGACAGTGATTCGAACCCGCGACCCTCACTCTACGAATCGAGTGTCTTAACTACCTGGCCAGATTAAGGAAGAAAAGGTTCAGTGATAAAAATTCATCTTAAATGTTACACTTTAAAACTAGAGTGTCATGATAAACAGATAGCTCACATTTATTCATTCCTTTAATTCATTCCATACATACTGAATGATAGATCGCTTTATTTTCATGCAACGAATACAAATAAAGCCACATCATACGCTAGTCACATTTTGGTATTTAGTCTAATTTCGTAACGTATCCTTTCAGCACAAAGTGAGATGAAGCCAGTAAGAGCAGGAGAGACAAACATACAAACCATAACAATAATAACCTCATTGGCTCTGTTCACAGTACAAACCATCTGGGCCTTCATCGGAAAACAGATGACAATGTGTGAGTTTTCTTATGTATAATAAAGCCCCATGGGGTTATCTACTGAGTTCACCGAGGGGAATCGAACCCTGAATTTAGCGTTGTAAATCCATAGACTTACTGCCGTACCAGCGGAGGACCAGATCACAATGTACCGTTTCGCTCTAAAATGGCCATCACGGGTTTATTGAAGCCTGAATTTTAGCGTTATAAGCCCTCAGATTTCCCTCTGAGCACCAGGAGCATTTTTAACGTATTATCTTTGCTAACGACGTCATGTTTTTTTTTCTTCAGAACCTAAGTGGCAATAAACAAAGAAGAAAAACCGTTACTGAAAAAAAAAATACTTGAAAGTTAACTAAGATTTTGAAGATACATTCAGAAAACTTTTTAACCAACGCTCCTGATACGGATTGAGCTTGGCGTGCCAACCAGAAGAGCAGCCGAGTGAAAGATCAATCGACCTTGCATTTTATACCAATTAAACCCTGGTGAGTTCCTTTCAAACTAAAGTAGACAAAATGCATCCAAATTTGTTTGTTTATTGAATTGCGCGCAAAGCTACACGAGTGCTATCTGTGCTAGCCTTCCCTAATTTAGCAGTGTAAGGCTAGAGTAGAGGTAGATAGTCATCACCATCCACCGCCAACTCTTGGGTTACTCTTTCACCAATGAATAGTGGGATTGGCTGTATTATTATAACGCCTCCACGGCTGAAAGGATGAGCATATTTGGGTGACGGGGATTCGAACCCGCGACCGTCAGATTACTAGTCGAGTGGTAATAACCACCTGGCCATGCCGTGTCCACATACAAATAATTGAAGAAATGTATTTGAGCAATCCAACCCAGTCCCATCAGTACAAGGTGTAGTGTCGACGGTTTATGTTAATATTAATACACAAATGTAGCAGGTACCTAGCTTTGAGACTGGAAGAGTTGCCAATGATAAACGTTAGAAATGTTAATCATAGAGTGAATATTACATGGGAACACACTTCGTCTCTTTGATTATTTTATCGTGATAACACATTGATAAGAACTACATGTTTCTGATATTAATGTACTCTAATTAACATGAGATTATAAAGAAGTGAAGTGCGTGAATCATCCCATTAACATAAAAGACATGCCATTAGTTGGTGATTATGTGCTCGACCTCTATGTAATGTGCTGACCAACGGTTCGAGCCTTGGCTCCAAATATTTTCGCCCTTTAGCCGTGGGAGTATTATAATATGATTGACGATTGCTTGTTTTGTTTGTTTGTTTTGGAATTTCGCACAAAGCTACTCGAGGGCTATCTGTGCTAGCCGTCCCTAATTTAGCAGTGTAAGACTAGAGGGAAGGCTACTAGTCATCACCACCCACCGCCAACTCTTGGGCTACTCTTTTACCAAAGAATAGTGGGATTGACCGAAACATTATAACGCCCCCAAGAGCATGTTTGTTGTGATGGGGATTCAAACCTGCGACCCTCTGATTACGAGTGAAACGCCTTAACACACTTGACCATGCCGGGCCAACCGATAAATCTCTACAAAGAATTACTTCAGTATAATGTGAGGTATGCCCGGCATAGCCAGGTGGGTTGAGGCGTTCGACTCGTAACCTGAGGGTCGCGGGTTCGAATCCCGGTCGCACCAAACATGTTTGCTCTTTCAGTCATGGGGGCGTTATAATGTGACGGTCAATCCCACTATTCGTTGGTAAAAGAGTAGCCCAGGAGTTGGCGGTGGGTGGTGATGAATAGCTACCTTCCCTCTAGTCTCACACTGCTAAATTAGGGACGGGTAGCGCAGTTAGCCCTCGAGTAGCTTTATGCAAAATTAAAAAAAAAAAGTGAGGTAATGCTGTGACGATAGCTCATTTTCAAACAAACATTTAAATAAAACCCTTTTTATCATGGTTGGTGAACATTACTGAATGTTAAGTGTGATTACATTGTCGTTGAACTGACAAACAACTCTAGAAATGGCCGCAGGGTCAATAACCCTCTGCACGAACTAGTAGTTATTCATGTCGAGATGCCGAATATTTTTGCTGGTGCAAATAATATATAATACGCTTGTGTTTGTCTGTCCGAAAGTTTTCTCTCAATTTCTAAATCAAACGCTAAAAATCTAATATCGTCAGATTACCCGGCTTTACAATTCAGACTCATCTTACTTGTTTTTTTTCTCAGTCAAATTTTTTACTGCAACGAGTAAGGTGCAAAACGTAACAAGTCATTGTTATCACGTGACGAGTAGTTTCGATTTTACCTTTAGTTTTTTTTTTATTTGCAATGTATTATACGCAAATAACACTTAACCTGCATGTAATTTCTTAGAGAAATGAATATTACGCGAAATACAATTTCTATTGGTTTTCTCCACTTATTTAGGCCTAAGATACGCATGCACTGTTCGTTCAAAACCACTTGCTTATCTCATTGTAAACACACATTTAGACGTTTCTGCATATTCAGCTAAATTTACTTTTTACAACTTTACGTTTACATTATTTTGCAATAATTTAACTTCAGTTTTTTTCATACACTGTTATAAATATCTATGAGCTCCATTTTTCTTTGGGTTTCATTCACAATGTATTGTGTGCTTTGCATCAATTACGATAATTTAATTTTGGCGTTATAAATTTTAAAGTTTACTCTTCAACCACCAATGAAATAAAACGAATATTATATTGAAGCAATTCTTTGTAGAGACAGTTATAAATTGGCCCTGCATGGCTAGGTGGTTTAACTTGTAATCGGAGGGTCACGGGTTCGAATCCCGGTCGCACCAAACATGCTCGCCCTTTCAGCCGTGAGGGCATTATAATGTGACGGTCAATCCCACTATTCGTTGATAAAAAGAGTAGCCAAAGAGTTGGCGGTGGGTGGTGATGACTAGCTACCTTCTCACTAGTCTTACACTACTAAATTAGGGACGGCTAGCGCAGATAGCTCTCGTGTAGCTTTGCGTGAAATTCAAACAAAACCATATTTACTTTCAATTCAAATCCTACATGACAGAAGGTACAAATACTAAGAGCATTTATTTCACCGAATTTTGATAGAAAGTTGTTGAGTCGTTTCAAGAAATTTTGGTAATGGCAAGAACAACATTACACGTGCAACTTCACCCTACACTATCTTGATAAGTAACTTCAAGTTATTCAATTTAAGTAGTGCAGAGACAACATTACTACTCATATCTTTTAGTGTTTAGGGGAGTATCTTACAAGTATTGTATTACTATTAATTTATCTTCTCGTATTCAAGAGAATACCTTTCTTTTATCTTGTCGTATTCAGGGAATATCATTCAGTTACACTAACACTGTTCATTCATTTTCTATTCTTCTTTGGTTATTTTCGTGTCTTTTCGTCTAATATTTTTCTCCCCCGGCTTCCTTTTTGATGGAATGGGCCTGGCATGGCCAAGCGCGTAAGGCGTGCGACTCGTAATCCGAGGGTCGCGGGTTCGCGCCCGAGTCGCGCTAAAAACATGCTCGCCCTCCCAGCCGTGGGGGCGTTATAATGTGACGGTCAATCCCACTATTCGTTGGTAGAAGAGTAGCCCAATAGTTGGCGGTGGGTGGTGATGACTAGCTGCCTTCCCTCTAGTCTTACACTGCTAAATTAGGGACGGCTAGCACAGATAGCCCTCGAGTAGCTTTGGGCGAAATTCCCAAAACAAACTTTTGATGGATTTCTGGTGAAACATTTCTTGCTCTTTGGTTCTTTATAAGTTGTGTTTAATATCTAGATTCTCGCATCCAACCTATTCGAAAACGTAATTCGTGTTTCAATACGCTTCCGCAAGACTCGTTTTGTATTTTAAACAATTAAAATCAGTGACGATTTTAGCCACTGAAGTTGCAAATCAACAAATCATTATAAGTGTCTCGTAACTGTTGTTCAAATTTCATGAGCAGCCGCGAGACACAAATAACCATAATTCAATTTTCAACCTCAAAGATGGAGTATCATATATACCATGGTTATAAACAGTGGATATATATACCTTGAAGAGACATAAGTCATGTTTAGTGTTACATCCAGATGCTACACCAACCAGACTACCATTTATCTCTCGATCTGCTCTCAGCTGTACTTCATCTTATGCCCCCCGCTAGTACAGAGGGGATTTACAACGCTACAATCAGGGGTTCGATTCCCCCTCGGTGGGCTGAGCAGATAGCCCTATGTGGCTTTGTTATAACAAAAACACAAACACACACACACCTCATCTTATATCTTAGCAAAATGTTAAGTTAATGCAGAATTTACCTCATCTCTTCATGGGTGTGAAGAAAAGATGAGTCATTTTTACCATTATCATTCTGTCCAAGGCTTTGATGTTGGAAAGAATGGATATTCAAAAAATCCAACACAGCTGTGATGATTTTGAAAAAAAAAAAGTTAGAAAATTCGCTTCCTTTCACATAGACAATCAAAGCCTGAGATCAGAAGTATCTGAGTTACGAGTTTCATTTTGGTCGAAAACACTTCAGACGATAAAAGAAGAGAAGGAATGAAAACTGATCCGAGACTTGCCGATATTCAGGTGTAGCAACACACCGCCAATCACATCAATTTACTAATGGACAAAGAACTCAGCCGGATACTAACAAGATTATAGATTAACTCGTGCTTCGTCTGCGTTAGATGCTTTGAAAGCATTACTTACCTTCAGGTAATCCTAACACTAATGCTTCCAAGAAAATGTAACGCAATATGTTATGAAGTATTATTATACTCTCGATCTCACCGCTCAGAGATAACGTGCCAAAGAATTTAGCCTATACCTAGAGTCTCTTCTATAAAGCACCTGTGTGTATTATATAGTGAAAATAATAGGAGGGCTTGGGGCTTTCTCGTCTCCCTGGGGAAACTACGACTGCGGTGCAGGATACTCTAGGTTTAGTATTAAACAGGTCTGACATATAGACGTTAAATGTAGGTGCTTTAGGAAAGTTCGTGAAGGAATAACACAGCTGAACATAATTTCATAACCAGTTACCCTGAGCTAGCGTGTTAAGTTAGGTATTGTGATAAAATAGTTATGGTGATAAGTAGTGACAACGAAGCAAAAATTGGGGGTTGTCATACAAATGTTTACACATAAATATGAAGCCCACAACTCATAAGCGTGTTATACAAGTTTCGGGAAACTCCAGCTGTTTATCGGTTCCCTCTATAAAGGTTGGTTTGGTTGTTTCTGAATTTCGCGCAAAGTTACACGAGAGTTATATGCGATAGCCGCCCCTAATTTGGGGGCGAAAGACTGGAGGGGAGACAGCTAGTCATTACCACCTACCGCCAACGTTTGGGCTACTCTTTAGCAGTGGGTGGTGATGACTAGCTGTCTTACCTCTAGTCTTACACTGCTAAATTAGGGGCGGCTAGCGCAGATAGCTCACGTGTAGCTTTGCGCAAAATTCAGAAACAAATAGTTTTAACTAAATCTTAAATTCCTTGTTCTTCTTGTTAATTAATAGTAAAACTAACGAAGTTTTTAGACTAAAAATATAAAAATACCTCATTTTATTACTTATTTGTAAGAAAGCACAAAGCTACTCAATGGGCTATCCGTGTTCTGCCTACCACAGTATCGAAACCCGAATTTTAGCGTTATAACTCCGAAGACATACTGCAATGTCACTGAGGGGTGGTCATTTTATTACAACACCAATAAACTAAAAATTTTCTTAAATGACAATCAAAGCCTAACAAATCATATTAATTTAGCTATACAATCCTTTTTTAAACGTTTTTTTAATGAAAAGTATATTTATATATAGGAACATTCCTAAAATACGAATAAAAACAACACCTGACTTTCGTGATGACAAAAAAAAACACTTTAAATAAAAATGTATTCTCAAGACGCCTGGTTAAACTGAAGATGACCTAAGAAGGTCGAAACATTTGTTTGTTTGTTTTTGAATTTCGCGCAAAGCTACACGAGGGCTATCTGCGCTAGCCGTCCCTAATTTAGCAGTGTAACACTAGAGGGAAGAGAGTTAGTCATCACCACCCACCGCCAACGAATAGTGGAATTGACCGTCACTTTATAACGCCCCTACGGCTGAAAAAACGAGCATGTTTTGGTGCGACGGGGAGTCAAACGCCTTAACCCACCTGGCCATGTCGGGCCTGAGGTCGAAACGTTGTTCTGTACTTTATTTTAATTAAAGTTTTCATATCCATACTAGCCGTCTTGACTTTCTTGAATAACGTTCATTAAACTACAGTCACCCGAAGTGGACAGCGGTAAGTCAACGAACTTCTAACGCAAAAATCCGGGGATCTATTTGCCAGGGTGAACACAGCCAAATGTGGCTTTTTTCTGAAGGAAACAATGAACATTTTAAATTCATAGTTAGTTGTTGTTTGGTATTAAGCACGAGGCAACGCAAAGGGCTATCTGTGCTCTGCCAACCACGGGTATCAAAACCTGGTTTGTAGAGGTATAAGTCAGCAGACATACCACTGTGTCACTGGGGGGGGGAGGGGGGTAATGAAAGTTAGAAATTTCCGTACTCTTATTCGATTAACCCCCTGAGGTTTGATAACTTCCTGAAGCCAGTGGTGGCCTGATGGTTGAGGCACTCGACTCAAAATCTGCGGGTCTTGGGGGCATTATAATGTGATAGGCGATGCCATTAAGAGTTGGAGGTAGGTGGTGTTGAATAGATACTTTTCCTCTAATTTATCACTTCAAAATCAATGACAGCAAATGCATATACGTGGCTCTTGAGTAACTTTGCTTAAAATGCATAGACAGCAAAACAATTTGGAGCGCGTGGGCCAAGTTTGGCTCGACTCAAAGTTGGCGCTCCAGGGACAAAAAGCGCTATGCTAGGTCCGCCTTGTGACCTTAAAAACATAAGACTAGACCGTCATCATTCCTAGATGGTGTTCTGGACACGTTTTAGTCCTTCTGATGCACACGAGTATTATACAAGACAAAATAAGCTAGAAACTAGATGACCAAGCGTACTTTAAGGAGTAATACAGAAATACAAAACCACGCATTTGTCATAAATCAACGACTGTCTTTTCTCATGGAACAAACGTTATTTTCTTTGTATATTTCAGGTTTTTCACAATATGAGGTTTAGGGTTTTATATTCAGCAAGGACAATGTTACTGTTTTAATGTATTTCAGTTTTTTCATAATATTCTTTAGGTTTTATACAAGCAAGGCCAGAATGTGTTACGTTCTTCACACATTTCAGGTTTTTATTAACATTATGTTTTATACACAACAAGGCCAGAATGTGTTACGTTCTTCACACATTTCAGGTTTTTTTAAACATACTTTAAGTTTTATATGCAGCAAGGCCAGAATGTGTTACGTTCTTCACACATTGCAGGTTTTTATTAACATTATGTTTTGTACAGAGCAAAGCCAGAATGTGTTACGTTCTTCACACATTTCGGGTTTTTATTAACATTACGTTTTATACACAACAAGGCCAGAATGTGTTACGTTCTTCACACATTTCAGGTTTTTTTAAACATACTTTAAGTTTTATATGCAGCAAGGCCAGAATGTGTTACGTTCTTCACACATTGCAGGTTTTTATTAACATTATGTTTTGTACAGAGCAAAGCCAGAATGTGTTACGTTCTTCACACATTTCAGGTTTTTATTAACATTATGTTTTATACACAGAAAGGCCAGAATGTGTTACGTTCTTCACACATTTCAGATTTTTATTAACATTATGTTTTATACAAAGGCCAGAATGTGTTACATTCTTCATACATTTCAGGTTTTTATTAACATACTTTAGGTTTTATATACAGCAAGGCCAGAATGTGTTACATTCTTCATACATTTCAGGTTTTTATTAACACACTTTAGGTTTTATACACAGCAAGGCCAGAATGTGTTACATTCTTCATACATTTCAGGTTTTTATTAACATACTTTAAGTTTTATATGCAGCAAGGCCAGAATGTGTTACGTTCTTCATACATTTCAGGTTTTTATTAACATACTTTAGGTTTTATATGCAGCAAGGCCAGAATGTGTTACGTTCTTCATACATTTCAGGTTTTTATTAACATACTTTAGGTTTTATATGCAGCAAGGCCAGAATGTGTTACGTTCTTCATACATTTCAGGTTTTTATTAACATACTTTATGTTTTATATGCAGCAAGGCCAGAATGTGTTACGTTCTTCACACATTTCAGGTTTTTATTACCATACTTTAGGTTTTATATGCAGCAAGGCCAGAATGTGTTACGTTCTTCATACATTTCAGGTTTTTATTAACATACTTTAGGTTTTATATGCAGCAAGGCCAGAATGTGTTACGTTCTTCATACATTTCAGGTTTTTATTAACATACTTTAGGTTTTATATGCAGCAAGGCCAGAATGTGTTACGTTCTGCATACATTTCAGATTCTTTTAGGTTGTTACATTCAGAAATGAGAGTTGTTGTTGTTTTGAATTAAGCACAAAGCTACACAATGGGCTATCTGTGCTCTGCCCACCACGGGTATCGAAACCCGGATTTCAGCGTTGTAAGTACGCAGACATGCCGCTCAGCCACTAGGGGGCAGCAATACGAGCATAGCAAAGCTAAAGTCTCATGTGAGTTGTAGCAAATAACATGATGAGTACTTTCTAATCTTTCAAAATAACGGTTTCAGATATAACAACGCCTCCCGTTTTCTTCAAACTAATGTACTCTCTCGCATACGTCATTCTGTCGTAACAGGGTCGATTTGATATAACAGTAGTTCTAATAAGAGTTTGAAATCCGCTCAGAACGTTGTGGGAATGAACATTTGTGGGAAACTTATTGGTTTTTGCGCGACGCGAAATGTTTTAGTTCCAAAAATGGTTGGAAAACAAGACCAACAACTTTTCAACCACATTTCCTCATTCTCCGAGAAGAAGTTTTCATTTCTTTTATTCCTCAGTTATTTAAATCATAATTCCTAAGAATAAGTAATGTGTGTTACGTCGTCACGAGATTTTTTTTTTGTTTTCGAAACACTGGTTTGTTTTTTCAGTTACTGTCTGTAGTCAGAGTTGATTGTCCTCGACTGATAGAACGTGGTCTTTGAAACTGGTGTCCGTAAATGTAATGTAGAAAGTCGGGGAAAATACTGTTAAGATTTATGATCCAAGGTTTCTACTCCATCATTCTTCACAGAAGCTTATTAGAATGGAAAATGAGAAAACTACGTAACCATGTTTGTTTTGAATTTCGTGCAAAGCTACACGAGGGCTATCTGTGCTAGCCGTACCTAATTTAGCAGTGTAAAACTAGAGGGAAGACAGCTAGTCATCACCACCCACTGCCAGCTCTTGGGCTACTCTTTTACCAACGAATAGTGGGATTGATCTTCACATTATAATGCCCTTGCGGCTGAAAGGACGAGCATGTTTGGTGCGACCGGGATTCGAACCCTCGACTCTCGGATCACGAGTCGAGTGCCTTAACCACCTGGCCATGCCGGGCCAGCTACGTAACCATATTTATTAGAGTGAACACATTCTAAGATGGTTTGTTTATTTGTAGTTAAGTACAAACCTACACAATGGTTATCTGTCCTCTGCCCACCACTGGTATCGAAACCCGGTTTCTAGCGTTGTAATTACGCAGACATACCGCTGTAACACTGGTGGGGGAGAGACGACCAAAGATGGGGCCTGGATCTTTGTTCATACAAATTATTGTTAGTGGTACCAGATACTGACATTTGTTCCAACAATGACATCTGATTCAGGGAAATAGTCTTTATTTTAATTAAATTAATTAATTAATCTTTGGGATGCCAATGAAATAATGAAGGTCTATGTTGTTAGTAGTCTCGGTTTGTAATACTATACTATTATAGTCTGGCTAGTCCTGCCTAACTAGAGGTCGGAAGATCCAGAGTTCGAGATTCGTTCTGCTGCTGAACACGTTGTCCACTTCCAGCTGTGAGGGTGTCATAAACGTAAGCGCAAATTATATTATTATGTTTATGTAGCGGCATCGCCACCCGGTAGTACAGCGGTAAGTCTACGTATTTACAGTGCTAAAATCAGGGGTTCGATTCCCCGCGGGGGGCTCAGCAAATATTCCGATGTGGCTTTGCTATAAAGAAACACACAAACAAAGAGCGGCATACGGGGCGGAAAATGATGACTGGTTGCTTTCTGTCTCTTTCTCTGACCAGTGGTTTTAAGTTAGGCTTATGTCTAGACGGTTCGTTGTTAGGCTTATGTCTAGATGGTTCGACGTTAGGCTTATGTCTAGATGGTTCGACGTTAGGCTTATGTCTAGATGGTTCGACGTTAGGCTTATGTATAGACGGTTCGTCGTTCATTCTCCCGTTCAGGGTGTTAATACTAAAATATCAAATATTATACCAACAAAAAAAAAGCAACTGTGAAATATAAGTATCTACATTAAATAAAATGTCTGTAAATAACACAAAAATAAAAATCACAAGCCACAAGACGAGATCACCCAAAGGGTTTGTTTGTTTTGAATTTCGCGCAAAGCTACTCGAGGGCTATCTGCGCTAGCCGTCCCTAATTTAGCAGTGCAAGACTAGGGGGAAGGCAGCTAATCATCACCACCCACCGCTAACTCTTGGGCAACTCTTTCATCAACGAATAATGGGATTGACCGTCACATTATAGCGCCCCACGGCTGAAAGGGCGAGCATGTTTGGTGCGACCGGGATTCGAACCCGCAACCCTCGGATTACGAGTCGAACGCCTTAACACGTTTGTCCATGCCGGGCCCACCCAAAGGGTCAGCAATAATTTCACATATTTACAGTGAGCTATCTACGATCTGGACACTGCGGGAAATCGAACCTTGGACTTTAGCGTTTTATGTTCGTGAGCTTTCCACACAACAAACGAACACCAGGTAAGAAATCTTTGAGCTTCTAATTTTTATTAAATGCATTACAATGTGAGGAAATGGTTCTTAAAGGCAATATATTTCGAAAGACATGTTGACATTAATCAAATGTTTATTTGTATAGTATACAATTAAAACTCATGAAAATCCAACGATAGCATGTGTTTCAGCTACCATACTACACTCTTGTTTCTTTTCTAAATTAAAACCTACACAATGGGAAATCTGCCCTCTATCCACCAAAAGAAATCGACTCCTCCCCTTATATTTCCATAACATGTCTGCAAACTTATCTATCATCTACGAGGGAACCCAAAGGGTGCCACAGATGAAGTTATCTTGAAAGGTCTAATTTCATCAGAACTTTCAAATATTAGATGCTAACAGTATGTCCTATTACTGCTTCAGGACTCTATATAAGTATAATAGTACTGTCTGTTGTATGTCCATGTAACTACTTATCTATATAAATATAATAGTACTGTCTGTTGTATGTCCATGTAACTAATCCATATAAATATAAAAGAACTGTCTGTTGTACGTCCATGTAACTACTTATCTATATAAATATAATCAAACTGTCTGTTGTATGTCCATGTAACTACTTATCTATATAAATATAATAATGCTGTCTGTTGTATGTCTATGTAACTACTTATCTATATAAATATAATCAAACTGTCTGTTGTATGTCCATGTAACTACTTATCTATATAAATATAATAGTACTGTTTGTTGTATGTCCATATAACTACTTATCTATATAAATATAATCAAACTGTCTGTTGTATGTCCATGTAACTACTTATCTATATAAATATAATAGTATTGTCTGTTGTATGTCCATGTAACTACTTATCTATATAAATATAATAGTACTGTTTGTTGTATGTCCATATAACTACTTATCTATATAAATATAATAATACTGTCTGTTGTATGTCCATTTGACTACTTATCTATGTAAATATAATAATACTGTCTGTTATATGTCTATGTAACTACTTATCTATATAAATATCACAGTACTGTTTGTTGTATGTCCATATAACTACTTATCTATATAAATATAATAGTACTGTTTGTTGTAGGATATAAATGGATCTTCACTAGAACTGGTATTAGGTTCATTAGGTTTATACGAGGATACAAAATATTCAGTTTCAAATTTTGTCTTGAAAAATTTATGGGTATTTTGTATTTTTTACAATATCAAATAAGAGAAGCTACTTTTATCTCCTAAAATAACTTTCATTAATTATGAATTTACATAACTTGCGTCCACGGAACGGGTACTCCAGCTAGAATATAATATATATATATATATATAATACATGGTGATACAAATAAATTTAACGGTTCTGAAACTTTACGGAGTGTGAAACCTAATTGAAAGAGTCATAAGTTCACTTAATAACTTTCGCAAAACGTGGTTGGAAAAGATACTTTAAATTCGAACGTCATCGCATTTTGAACAAATTATTAGAATCGTTTATTAAGAAGTTTTTGGAGTCACTATTAATAAATTTTCTTTTTGTAAAATAAGACATAAAATTCTCCTACAGTATTTTATCTGAGATCAGATATGATAAACTCGCAAGTGTTTAATTTGAACCCTAAATTTCTCATTACGTGTAAAGTGGAGACTATTGCAAAAAATACATATGAAATGCGCCTGCCACATCTTACAGAGTGAGTGGAATATATATCATATGAGCTGGTCTTTCAACAATAGTCTGTGTTGGAAATCATTAAGGTGGATAAGGTTTGTTTGACTAGTGTTCATACGACAAACACTTTGTTAGCTCTTTAAGGTATATATTGTAGCACGTAACACAAAATGTTCGAAATTATCGATTCATAGCAGACTCGATAGTATACAATACAAAAGTTAGCCTACTCGCTCTGTGAACTTTTTCCTACCTCGAGAGAATTAAACTGAACAAAACACAGAGGTTAAAATGATAATATTGTTAGCAAAGATAAAATTGTATCCCAGTAAAGATATTTAGACACTTCGATAATTTATAGATAATATGTGACAAATACGTGACTAGATAGAGCCAAATGTGACTCCTAAATAGTTTATCATGCACATAAATAATGTTTCAGAAATACTTATGAATTATTTATAGTCTAACATTAAAATGACAGAAGAAAGACAGACATGAACATGAATTACACAGAGGTCAGCAAACAGTCGACTATAGTGAATTAGGCATAAAGATGAATTACGTGAAGGCTAACATACAGTTACTTACAGGCTGATATACAGTTGACTATGGGAAATTAAATATAAAATGTCCCCCGCTGGTACAGCTAAAATAAAAAAATTCATTCCAGCTCGGTAGACACAACATTTAGCCCGATGCTTTCCTATAAGAAAAACACACACGCACACATTTAAACATAAACGATAACTGCACATAGGCTGGTATACAATTGACTAGAGTCCCTTATGCATATGGTCTTTTGATAATCTGGCCTGTAAAGAATTAAATACAACCTGATACTTTTAGACGTAATTGTTTTAACCACCCAAATACCATGAACATTTTACATTAATGTCAAAACTAGTGTTGATATATTTACTATGTATAAATGAAAAAATAAATACAAACTCTTTATTATTGTTAATTTAAAACAAAACATATAAAAAGACACCCATAAAACAAACAAATACCAGCACACTCCTCAATGTCTGAAATAGGACTCTCTCTCTGACAAGTCCTACTGAACATATTCTAAACTATGTCGACTTCCTTGTATACGGATGTCTTATATAAAAAATATTTATTCTGTCCGCACTTAGATTATATTTCACTCCTAGTATAATATAAATGACTTTTGGGAATGACCAAAAAATTCTTAAACACACCTTAAGTCATGAGTTGCTATTGGGATTACGGCCAAAAGTGTGAATAGTAGCCATCGACTGATGAAACGTTACTTCCTGATTGTTATATGCTTTTTTTTATGTGTTATGATCTGTTTGGTGACCTTGCATACTTCTAGTTAGGCCACAATATTTACAATGTATTGTTTCAGTTCTGGTCCACCGAGTGAGTTTAGCTTGATTTCACTAGAAAGTATTGGTGATACGAAGAAATATATTATTCAACTCTAAAGAAAATAAAATAAGAAATGGATCTGCTTGTTAATGAAAATAGTGGTCACTTGCTCATACGTGTCCTTATTGTTTGTTTTGGAATTTCGCACAAAGCTACTCGTGGGCTATCTGTGATAGCCGTCCCTAATTTAGCAGTGTAAGACTAGAGGGAAGACAGCTAATCATTTCAACCTCACCGCCAACTCTTGGGCTACTCTTTTACCAACGAATAGTGGGATTGACCGTCACGTTGTGACGCCCCCACGGCTGGGAGGGCGAGCATGTTTGGCGCGACCGGGATGCGAACCCGCGACCCTCAGATTACAAGTCGCACGCCTTAACACGCTTGGCCATGCCGGGCCACGTGTCCTTATTTCTCAGAATTAGCAAAAACTTTGGTTACCAACGTTTTACATTACTTATGCTTCTTTGTCGTGCGGAACACACGACATTTTGGTTATCGTTGCAGCTACTCGTATATACTAAAAAACTGGTTAGATAGCAATTTCTTGTTCGCTTTACTTATTTGTTAAGATTCAGCGCTCTGAGATGAGAATTTATTGAACACAAACATACGGTGCAGACCGTTCAACTTTAATTTTGTTTTCCTCAGGCACTAACATTACGAACTATCCCAAGTTCTTTCAAAAGCTGAAATAATCAAATAATCCAAGGGGAGAAATTAGAACACTACGTAAAAAGTTGTGGGAAAATATTAAACTTCTATTAAGAAAGTAATTCCTACCACAGCTGTTTAATCTCGGCGACAGCTCACGCTGTAATCGATAGAGTTTGAATTCGTTAGTCTTCTATTTTAGAGTCTTTAGTGTTTATTTGCGAGTTATCTGAGCATACCTAATGGCCTTCCAATGATACCGGTCCGGCATGGCCAGGAGGGTTAAGGCGTTCAACTCGTAATCTGAGGGTCTCGGGTTCGAATCCAGGTCGCACCAAACATGCTCGCCCTTTCAGCCGTGGGGGCGTCACAATGTGACGGTCAATCTCACTATTCGTTGGTAAAAGAGTAGCCCAAGAGTTGCCGGTGGGTGGTGATGACTAGCTGCCTTCCCTCTAGTCTTACACTGCTAAATTAGGGACGGTTAGTGCAGATAGACCTTGTGTAGCTTTGCACGAAATTCGAAAAACAAACGTCCCAGTGCCTTTTATTATCTGTATTTCGATATTCCATAATATAGCACCATTTCAGAATAAGAGCTTTCACTGCGAATCGAAGGAAGCTTCCAGCTTCGTTTCTTCAAACTCGATTTCTTCCAGACATCTTCCTACTTGGTCATTCGATTAAACTGATGAAAACCATTTATCTCCAAGCGTTTTATAGACTAAAATTAACCACTTATTGTCATCGTGTGCCTGGATTTCTAAATTATCTTGTATTTCGACTAAAGTACATAATTAACCAACTTATTTATCAGTGTTAATGAACAAATAGTTTCAAATTACCAGTCAGAAATCAGCAGAACTGGTACATTCCAGTTCGGTTTTTGACAGTCATTAACGTCGTATCCTAGTAATCCTATACTTTCTCATTTGCACTGGTTTATGATTTAAAAAAATCAAATACGTAATTTGCCAGTACGGACAAATCTATAGATAGGGTGGCCTAAAAATAATTTAAAACATTCTGATAAATTCATACGTAGCTGTCTGGTTCGGTTTGAATTTCGCGCAAAGTTACACGAAGGCTACCTGCGCTAGCTGTCCCTAATTTACAGAGTAAGACTAGAGGGAAGGCAACTGGTCATCACCACCCACCTCAACTCTGGGGTTAGTCTTTTACCAATGAATAATGGGATTGACAGTCACATTATAACGCCCCCCACGGCATTTCTTTCGCATCTCCCACCGCACTCCAGGGCTAAAAACAAATAACATTCTTTGTGCAAAACTCTCACATGCCATAACAGTACGTATAATCCTCATTTAGCAGAATAATATCAAGAGAGTGACAATAACATATAAAATAATAAATTACGTGTTGATATTTTATTAGAATTATTTGAAAAAATAAAACGTTAAATTTAAAGAGGAAAGACATTGGACATTTCTCGGACTAATTGAACAAAAGAAGCTACATGTAGAAAAAGATTGAAAATGTCTTTATAATATTTAATTTTTTTTTAAGTTGCATTCTTCAATATTCAGCTTAACTTTAAATGCTTCTTGAGTTTAAAATGGCTCGGCATGGCCAGGTGGTTAAAGCACTCAACTCGTGATCCGAGGGTCGCGGGTTGGAATCCCATCATACCAAACAAACTCGCCCTTTCAGCTGTGGGGCGGTATAATGTGACGGTCAATTCTACTATTCGTTGGTTAAAGAGTAACCCAAGAGTTGACGGTGGGTGGTGATGACTAGCTGCCTTCCCTCTAGTCTTACACAATTAAATTAGGAACGGCTAGCGCAGGTTGCCCTCGTGTAGTTTTGCGCGAAATTGAAAACAAACCAATTTTTACAACTTGTTTGGCGCAAATAGCTTCGTTGCTTTGCGCCATAAAACGCCAACCAACCAATCAACCAGTCTATGTATATCACTTGTCTGACAACGAAAGTTAGATAAACTTAGCCAGAGAGAGAGTGAACGGCTTTTTTGTTTTCAATCCGAGATGAAAGCTTTCTAGATTCCTTGCTAGTAGGTAATTTGCAGATAAAAAAAAAAACACATCAGTGTTACATTTGTTGGTATATCACTTCTGAAGATTAGGAAAAAAAACAAACAAACAAAAATCACTTAGCTAACTACACGTGGCTTGCTAGAAGTAATGAAGAAGCAGAATAGTGGCTAATTATTTGTAGAGCTAGTTTTGGAGCTAGCCAGTTAGGAAGGTAGAGAGTGCTACCGATATGCGAGTAAGTAGTTACGTAGGTAATAAGAAAAACACAATTAACTTAACTAGTTATTATTAACTGTTTTGTTTATTTGCCTGATTTCTATAAATAGATTAAAAGTTTATAATGAGCAATTTGAAATTTTGTTAGAAGACAGAGGCACCATTAAGACTTATAGAAGTTTGGTCATAATTACTTGTCAAGAAAACAGAGGTGCCATTAAGACTCATACAAGTTTGGCCACAATTAGTTGTCAAGAAAACAGAGATGCCATTAAGACTCATACAAGTTTGGCCACAATTACTTGTCAAGAAAACAGAGATGCCATTAAGACTCATACAAGTTTGGCCACAATTACTTGTCAAGAAAACAGAGGTGCCATTAAGACTCATACAAGTTTGGCCACAATTACTTGTCAAGAAAACAGAGGTGCCATTGAGACTCATACAAGTTTGGCCACAATTACTTGTCAAGAAAACAGAGGTGCCATTGAGACTCATACAAGTTTGGCCACAATTACTTGTTAAGAAAACAGAGATGCCATTGAGACTCATACAAGTTTGGCCACAATTACTTGTCAAGAAAACAGAGGTGTGGCCCGGCATGGCCAAGCGTGTTAAGGCGTGCGACTCGTAATCTGAGGGTCGCGGGTTCGCATCTTAGTCGCGCCAAACATGCTCGCCCTTTCAGCCGTGGGGACGTTATAATGTACGGTCAATCCCACTATTCGTTGGTAAAAGAGTAGCCCAAGAGTTGGCGGTGGATGATAATGACTAGCTGCCTTCCCTCTCGTCTTACACTGCTAAATTAGGGACGGCTAGCACAGATAGCCCTCGAGTAGCTTTGTGCGAAATTCAAAAAACAAACAAACAAACAAACAAAACAGAGGTGCCATTAAGACTCATACAATTTCCACACTCTTTAATTTTCACCTATAACCATTTCTCTAGTTTCGTTCATGACTATAATGTTGTTGTTAACCCTAGTTCTCTCTAGTCATACTCACAGCACTGTTTCAGTAATAATAATTCTATCGTTTTAATCATTTTCACGTGTTAATTTGAGTGTTCTTCTTTCCCTTGTTTAACTTTAGTGCTTGACATTGTTTCAGTTACATTAACTTTCTTGTTTTAACCCTTTCAGCACTATTATTCCGCACGTGTTCACCTCTATTGGTTCTTTCTTTGTATATTTATTCTTACTTTTTAAACAAGACGTTTCTTTTTTTATTTTTTGTCAAGTTCGAGAAATATAACATTTTACTTGGCTGATAGGTAAAACGAAGAAAATAATACATCATTAATTTTATTAGCTGTGTTATAGACGGAAACGGAGAGCCCAACACCGGTACTAATTTGACTTTATATCGTTGAACAAGAAAACGACAAACTTAATAGGATAGAATGATTAATTAACTAAATTGAGAGAGAGACTTCTACAATAGACGACATTTGTTTTGGCTGGTCTTCGGGCGACTGTGTTGTACGTGTATACAGCTTGTTACAAGGTCTTGTTACGACACACATCGTCTGTAGAGAATTAGAAAACTTTGATAAAAGATTACTGTGCGAAACTAAACCAGTCGAGCGAAGGTTAGATATCTCTATCACTTGGATCAACTTTATTACGAACCAAAATAGCTCTTACGTAGTGAATTGCTGCGAGAGATAGAAATTTATAATTAATGTGTTGCTGTCTTAAGATGTAGGATTTAATCAGCTTACTACGTCTACCTTATATTACTTTTGTAAAGACCAATTATTCTATCTGTAATACGAACACTTCTAAAGTTTTGAAATTACGCCTGTCCCTC
Source organism: Tachypleus tridentatus (assembly GCF_004210375.1). Classification (NCBI taxonomy): domain Eukaryota; kingdom Metazoa; phylum Arthropoda; class Merostomata; order Xiphosura; family Limulidae; genus Tachypleus; species Tachypleus tridentatus. The sequence continues at coordinate 53,356,921 of NC_134832.1, read as the reverse complement.
TATTATTTTATATATAAACGCATTCTTCTATCGAGAAAATGCGTAGGCACAAATGCTGTTGTTGTTGTTGTTTTTTGAATTAAGCAAAAAGCTACACAATGGGCTATCTGTGCTCTGCCCACGACGGGTATCGAAACCCTGATTTTAGCATTATAAGTCCGCAGACTTATAATGAGCCACTGGGAGTCGCGTAGGCACAAATTGGAGATAACTATTAAAATAAACATGCACATTCTATTATTATTTAAACAAATACCTTTTAACAGTAGGTTAATGTGGTGGTCAGTTATTGTTTATCACAGCTAGCGAAATATATAAATTTAGGTAGAAGGCTTCGTAACTACTTCACCTTTAAAAACCCTCACCACGGCTGTAAAACATGCAGACAATATTAATTGGATTAGGCAAAGAGTATCGATTATTTCAATTGAACAGCTGGAAGATTTTGCTGATGACAGTTTTCCTTGGCTGTGATTGATAGATGTGGCGAACTTTGAATTACCAAATCAAATATCATAATATATCAAACTGAGCGTACGAATGAACGAGGCACCTAACAGTGTGTTTGAGTTCGTAAATAGTCTTAGTTATAGGTCAACTGAACACAGAAGAAAAAAACAACAACTAATGTGAAAATATGGGAACGTGTAGAAATAAATATGCAACTGTTTGACGTATGTAAAAAATAGAACGTACTCTGTTTTGGCTATTCAATTAAGATACGATGGAAGGTTAGAATATATTGCCATGAGAAAGAACGTTAAAACCTCGACTGCATCAAAGGAAATGAACTGGTGAAGCTTGAATTAGGAAGGTTAGATGAGATTGCAATGAATGAAGAACAATGGAGAATCTTAACTATCCTTCATCAGCATTGGGTAGGACAACAAAAGGTGTTGCATGGAATTTAGGTTGTTTGTTTTGGAACTTTGCACAAAGCTACTCGAGGATTATCTGCGCTAGCCGTCCCTAATTTAGCAGTGTAAGACATCACCACCAATCGCCGTCTCTTGTGCTGCTCTTTTACCAACAAATAGGGGGATTGACTGCCCCTAAATAACACCCGCACGGCTGAAAGGGTGAGCATATTTGGTGGGACGGAGATTCGAACTCGCGACCCTCAGAGTACGTGTCGAGCGCCTCAACCCCCTGACCATGTCGGGCTCTTGAATCCGCCAAGGAAACAATTTCTACTTAATATGTTTGACACTTGTTTGTACATTAAGGCGTTTGTCTGGCATTCATTCTAAAGAAAAAACCTTCAGAATTCTTCAGATATTTTTAGAGGAGCCAGAAATTGTTTTTTTTATGTCTTTACAACAACGTCTCATTAACTGTTAAAATTTCAGTTAAGTTTTTAATACCTACAAACCTGGTTTGGTTTGTTTTGAATTTTGCGCAAAACTACTCGAGGGCTATCTGTGCTAGCCGTCCTCAATTTATTAGAGTAAGACTAGAGGGAAGGCAGCTAGTCATCACCATCCACCGCCAACTCTTGGGCTACACTTTTACCAACGAATAGTGGGATTGACCGTCACATTATAACGCCCCCACGGCTGAAAGGGCAAGCATGTTTGGTGTGACGGGGATTCGAACCCGCGACTCTCAGATTACGAATTGAGAGCCTTAACCACCTGGCCATGCCGGGCCTATTTTTTTTTGTTCCTAGAAATAATTGTATGCGAAAGACACGATGAAAACTTGAAGACACCTTTGGAAACACTTTTCGCATTTATGAGCTGGTCTTCCAGTCGTGTCGAAATACCAGAAAGTTTCTATTTCTAAATACCTACATTTTCAAGGAATTATATATTTGATTCTGCGAGAAATTTTAGGCTTAGGTTAAAATTATTAACTGACTGCTGACCACACCAAGAGCAGTTTAAAAACGTGAAGAAAATAGAATGCGACAAATATAGGATGTTAATAATGAAACACACGTTTTACAAAGATAGGATGATAATAATGAAACACACGTTTTACAAAGATAGGATGTTAATAATGAAACACACGTTTTACAAATAGAGGATGTTAATAATGAAACACACGTTTTACAAAGATAGGATGTTAATAATGAAACACACGTTTTGCAAAGATAGGATGTTAATAATGAAACACACGTTTCACAAATATAGGATGTTAATGATGAAACACACGTTTTACAAAGATAGGATGTTAATAATGAAACACACGTTTTACAAAGATAGAATGTTAATAATGAAACACACGTTTTACAAAGATAGGATGTTAATAATGAAACACACGTTTTACAAATATAGGATGTTAATAATGAAACACACGTTTTACAAAGATAGGATGTTAATAATGAAACACACGTTTTACAAAGATAAGATGTTAATAATGAAACACACGTTTTACAAATCCAGGATGTTAATAATGAAACACACGTTTTACAAAGATAGGATGTTAATAATGAAACACACGTTTTACAAAGATAGGATGTTAATAATGAAACACACGTTTTACAAAGATAGGATGTTAATAATGAAACACACGTTTTACAAAGATAGGATGTTAATAATGAAACACACGTTTTACAAAGATAGGATGTTAATAATGAAACACACGTTTTACAAAGATAAGATGTTAATAATGAAACACACGTTTTACAAATCCAGAATGTTAATAATGAAACACACGTTTTACAAAGATAGGATGTTAATAATGAAACACACGTTTTACAAAGATAGGATGTTAATAATGAAACACACGTTTTACAAAGATAGGATGTTAATAATGAAACACACGTTTTACAAAGATAGAATGTTAATAATGAAACACACGTTTTACAAAGATAGGATGTTAATAATGAAACACACGTTTTACAAATATAGGATGTTAATAATGAAACACACGTTTTACAAAGATAGAATGTTAATAATGAAACACACGTTTTACAAAGATAGGATGTTAATAATGAAACACACGTTTTACAAATATAGGATGTTAATAATGAAACACACGTTTTACAAAGATAGGATGTTAATAATGAAATACACGTTTTACAAAGATAAGATGTTAATAATGAAACACACGTTTTACAAATCCAGGATGTTAATAATGAAACACACGTTTTACAAAGATAGGATGTTAATAATGAAACACACGTTTTACAAAGATAGGATGTTAATAATGAAACACACGTTTTACAAAGATAGGATGTTAATAATGAAACACACGTTTTACAAATAGAGGATGTTAATAATGAAACACACGTTTTACAAAGATAGGATGTTAATAATGAAACACACGTTTTACAAAGATAGGATGTTAATAATAAAACACACGTTTTACAAAGATAGGATGTTAATAATGAAACACACGTTTTACAAATATAGGATGTTAATAATGAAACACACGTTTTACAAATATAGGATGTTAATAATGAAACACACGTTTTACAAAGATAGGATGTTAATAATGAAACACACGTTTTACAAAGATAGGATGTTAATAATGAAACACACGTTTTACAAAGATAGGATGTTAATAATGAATCACACGTTTTACAAATATAGGATGTTAATAATGAAACACACGTTTTACAAAGATAGGATGTTAATAATGAAACACACGTTTTACAAAGATAGGATGTTAATAATGAAACACACGTTTTACAAAGATAGGATGTTAATAATGAAACACACGTTTTACAAAGATAGGATGTTAATAATGAAACACACGTTTTACAAATAGAGAATGTTAATAATGAAACACACGTTTTACAAAGATAGGATGTTAATAATGAAACACACGTTTTACAAAAGATAAGATGTTAATAATGAAACACACGTTTTACAAATATAGGATGTTAATAATGAAACACACGTTTTACAAAGATAGGATGTTAATAATGAAACACACGTTTTACAAATATAGGATGTTAATAATGAAACACACGTTTTACAAAGATAGGATGTTAATAATGAAACACACGTTTTACAAAGATAGGATGTTAATAATGAAACACACGTTTTACAAATATAGGATGTTAATAATGAAACACACGTTTTACAAAGATAGGATGTTAATAATGAAACACACGTTTTACAAAGATAGAATGTTAATAACGAAACACACGTTTTACAAAGATAGGATGTTAATAATGAAACACACGTTTTACAAATATAGGATGTTAATAATGAAACACACGTTTTACAAAGATAGGATGTTAATAATGAAACACACGTTTTACAAAGATAAGATGTTAATAATGAAACACACGTTTTACAAATCCAGGATGTTAATAATGAAACACACGTTTTACAAAGATAGGATGTTAATAATGAAACACACGTTTTACAAAGATAGGATGTTAATAATGAAACACACGTTTTACAAAGATAGGATGTTAATAATGAAACACACGTTTTACAAATATAGGATGTTAATAATGAAACACACGTTTTACAAAGATAGGATGTTAATAATGAAACACACGTTTTACAAAGATAGAATGTTAATAACGAAACACACGTTTTACAAAGATAGGATGTTAATAATGAAACACACGTTTTACAAATATAGGATGTTAATAATGAAACACACGTTTTACAAAGATAGGATGTTAATAATGAAACACACGTTTTACAAAGATAAGATGTTAATAATGAAACACACGTTTTACAAATCCAGGATGTTAATAATGAAACACACGTTTTACAAAGATAAGATGTTAATAATGAAACACACGTTTTACAAAGATAGGATGTTAATAATGAAACACACGTTTTACAAAGATAGGATGTTAATAATGAAACACACGTTTTACAAATAGAGGATGTTAATAATGAAACACACGTTTTACAAAGATAGGATGTTAATAATGAAACACACGTTTTACAAAGATAGGATGTTAATAATGAAACACACGTTTTACAAATATAGGATGTTAATAATGAAACACACGTTTTACAAATATAGGATGTTAATAATGAAACACACGTTTTACAAATATAGGATGTTAATAATGAAACACACGTTTTACAAAGATAGGATGTTAATAATGAAACACACGTTTTACAAAGATAGGATGTTAATAATGAAACACACGTTTTACAAAGATAAGATGTTAATAATGAAACACACGTTTTACAAATCCAGAATGTTAATAATGAAACACACGTTTTACAAAGATAGGATGTTAATAATGAAACACACGTTTTACAAAGATAGGATGTTAATAATGAAACACACGTTTTACAAAGATAGGATGTTAATAATGAAACACACGTTTTACAAAGATAGAATGTTAATAATGAAACACACGTTTTACAAAGATAGGATGTTAATAATGAAACACACGTTTTACAAATATAGGATGTTAATAATGAAACACACGTTTTACAAAGATAGGATGTTAATAATGAAACACACGTTTTACAAAGATAGGATGTTAATAATGAAACACACGTTTTACAAATCCAGGATGTTAATAATGAAACACACGTTTTACAAAGATAGGATGTTAATAATGAAACACACGTTTTACAAAGATAGAATGTTAATAATGAAACACACGTTTTACAAAGATAGGATGTTAATAATGAAACACACGTTTTACAAAGATAGGATGTTAATAATGAAACACACGTTTTACAAAGATAGGATGTTAATAATGAAACACACGTTTTACAAAGATAGGATGTTAATAATGAAACACACGTTTTACAAAGATAGGATGTTAATAATGAAACACACGTTTTACAAAGATAAGATGTTAATAATGAAACACACGTTTTACAAATCCAGAATGTTAATAATGAAACACACGTTTTACAAAGATAGGATGTTAATAATGAAACACACGTTTTACAAAGATAGGATGTTAATAATGAAACACACGTTTTACAAAGATAGGATGTTAATAATGAAACACACGTTTTACAAAGATAGAATGTTAATAATGAAACACACGTTTTACAAAGATAGGATGTTAATAATGAAACACACGTTTTACAAATATAGGATGTTAATAATGAAACACACGTTTTACAAAGATAGGATGTTAATAATGAAACACACGTTTTACAAAGATAGGATGTTAATAATGAAACACACGTTTTACAAATCCAGGATGTTAATAATGAAACACACGTTTTACAAAGATAGGATGTTAATAATGAAACACACGTTTTACAAAGATAGAATGTTAATAATGAAACACACGTTTTACAAAGATAGGATGTTAATAATGAAACACACGTTTTACAAAGATAGGATGTTAATAATGAAACACACGTTTTACAAAGATAGGATGTTAATAATGAAACACACATTTTACAAATAGAGAATGTTAATAATGAAACACACGTTTTACAAATACAGGATGTTAATAATGAAACACACGTTTTACAAAGATAGGATGTTAATAATGAAACACACGTTTTACAAAGATAGGATGTTAATAATGAAACACACGTTTTACAAAGATAGGATGTTAATAATGAAACACACGTTTTACAAAGATAGGATGTTAATAATGAATCACACGTTTTACAAATATAGGATGTTAATAATGAAACACACGTTTTACAAAGATAGGATGTTAATAATGAAACACACGTTTTACAAAGATAGGATGTTAATAATGAAACACACGTTTTACAAAGATAGGATGTTAATAATGAAACACACGTTTTACAAAGATAGGATGTTAATAATGAAACACACGTTTTACAAATAGAGAATGTTAATAATGAAACACACGTTTTACAAAGATAGAATGTTAATAATGAAACACACGTCTTTACAAAGATAGGATGTTAATAATGAAACACACGTTTTACAAAGATAGGATGTTAATAATGAAACACACGTTTTACAAAGATAGGATGTTAATAATGAAACACACGTTTTACAAATAGAGAATGTTAATAATGAAACACACGTTTTACAAAGATAGAATGTTAATAATGAAACACACGTTTTACAATGATAGGATGTTAATAATGAAACACACGTTTTACAAAGATAGGATGTTAATAATGAAACACACGTTTTACAAAGATAGGATGTTAATAATGAAACACACGTTTTACAAAGATAGGATGTTAATAATGAAACACACGTTTTACAAAGATAGGATGTTAATAATGAAACACACGTTTTACAAATAGAGAATGTTAATAATGAAACACACGTTTTACAAAGATAAGATGTTAATAATGAAACACACGTTTTACAAATCCAGGATGTTAATAATGAAACACACGTTTTACTAAGATAGGATGTTAATAATGAAACACACGTTTTACAAAGATAGGATGTTAATAATGAAACACACGTTTTACAAATAGAGAATGTTAATAATGAAACACACGTTTTACAAAGATAGGATGTTAATAATGAAGCACAAGTTTTACAAAGATAGGATGTTAATAATGAATCACACGTTTTACAAAGATAGAATGTTAATAATGAAACACACGTTTTACAAAGATAGGATGTTAATAATGAAACACACGTTTTACAAATATAGAATGTTAATAATGAAACACACGTTTTACAAAGATACGATGTTAATAATGAAACACACGTTTTACAAAGATAGGTTGTTAATAATGAAACACACGTTTTACAAAGATAGGATGTTAATAATGAAACACACGTTTTACAAAGATAGGATGTTAATAATGAAACACACGTTTTACAAAGATAGGATGTTAATAATGAAACACACGTTTTACAAAGATAGGATGTTAATAATGAAACACACGTTTTACAAATATAGGATGTTAATAATGAAACACACGTTTTACAAAGATAGGATGTTAATAATGAAACACACGTTTTACAAAGATAGGATGTTAATAATGAAACGCACGTTTTACAAAGATAGGATGTTAATAATGAAATACACGTTTTACAAAGATAAGATGTTAATAATGAAACACACGTTTTACAAATCCAGGATGTTAATAATGAAACACACGTTTTACAAAGATAGGATGTTAATAATGAAACACACGTTTTACAAAGATAGGATGTTAATAATGAAACACACGTTTTACAAAGATAGGACGTTAATAATGAAACACACGTTTTACAAAGATAGGATGTTAATAATGAAACACACGTTTTACAAATATAGGATGTTAATAATGAAACACACGTTTTACAAAGATAGGATGTTAATAATGAAATACACGTTTTACAAAGATAAGATGTTAATAATGAAACACACGTTTTACAAATCCAGGATGTTAATAATGAAACACACGTTTTACAAAGATAGGATGTTAATAATGAAACACACGTTTTACAAAGATAGGATGTTAATAATGAAACACACGTTTTACAAAGATAGGACGTTAATAATGAAACACACGTTTTACAAATAGAGGATGTTAATAATGAAACACACGTTTTACAAAGATAGGATGTTAATAATGAAACACACGTTTTACAAAGATAGGATGTTAATAATGAAACACACGTTTTACAAAGATAGGATGTTAATAATGAAACACACGTTTTACAAATATAGGATGTTAATAATGAAACACACGTTTTACAAATATAGGATGTTAATAATGAAACACACGTTTTACAAAGATAGGATGTTAATAATGAAACACACGTTTTACAAAGATAGGATGTTAATAATGAAACACACGTTTTACAAAGATAGGATGTTAATAATGAAACACACGTTTTACAAATATAGGATGTTAATAATGAAACACACGTTTTACAAAGATAGGATGTTAATAATGAAACACACGTTTTACAAAGATAGGATGTTAATAATGAAACACACGTTTTACAAAGATAGGATGTTAATAATGAAACACACGTTTTACAAAAGATAGGATGTTAATAATGAAACACACGTTTTACAAATAGAGAATGTTAATAATGAAACACACGTTTTACAAAGATAGGATGTTAATAATGAAACACACGTTTTACAAAGATAAGATGTTAATAATGAAACACACGTTTTACAAATATAGGATGTTAATAATGAAACACACGTTTTACAAAGATAGGATGTTAATAATGAAACACACGTTTTACAAATATAGGATGTTAATAATGAAACACACGTTTTACAAATATAGGATGTTAATAATGAAACACACGTTTTACAAATATAGGATGTTAATAATGAAACACACGTTTTACAAAGATAGGATGTTAATAATGAAACACACGTTTTACAAAGATAGGATGTTAATAATGAAACACACGTTTTACAAAGATAGGATGTTAATAATGAATCACACGTTTTACAAATATAGGATGTTAATAATGAAACACACGTTTTACAAAGATAGGATGTTAATAATGAAACACACGTTTTACAAAGATAGGATGTTAATAATGAAACACACGTTTTACAAAGATAGGATGTTAATAATGAAACACACGTTTTACAAAGATAGGATGTTAATAATGAAACACACGTTTTACAAATAGAGAATGTTAATAATGAAACACACGTTTTACAAAGATAGGATGTTAATAATGAAACACACGTTTTACAAAGATAAGATGTTAATAATGAAACACACGTTTTACAAATATAGGATGTTAATAATGAAACACACGTTTTACAAAGATAGGATGTTAATAATGAAACACACGTTTTACAAATATAGGATGTTAATAATGAAACACACGTTTTACAAAGATAGGATGTTAATAATGAAACACACGTTTTACAAAGATAGGATGTTAATAATGAAACACACGTTTTACAAATATAGGATGTTAATAATGAAACACACGTTTTACAAAGATAGGATGTTAATAATGAAACACACGTTTTACAAAGATAGAATGTTAATAACGAAACACACGTTTTACAAAGATAGGATGTTAATAATGAAACACACGTTTTACAAATATAGGATGTTAATAATGAAACACACGTTTTACAAAGATAGGATGTTAATAATGAAACACACGTTTTACAAAGATAAGATGTTAATAATGAAACACACGTTTTACAAATCCAGGATGTTAATAATGAAACACACGTTTTACAAAGATAGGATGTTAATAATGAAACACACGTTTTACAAAGATAGGATGTTAATAATGAAACACACGTTTTACAAAGATAGGATGTTAATAATGAAACACACGTTTTACAAATATAGGATGTTAATAATGAAACACACGTTTTACAAAGATAGGATGTTAATAATGAAACACACGTTTTACAAAGATAGAATGTTAATAACGAAACACACGTTTTACAAAGATAGGATGTTAATAATGAAACACACGTTTTACAAATATAGGATGTTAATAATGAAACACACGTTTTACAAAGATAGGATGTTAATAATGAAACACACGTTTTACAAAGATAAGATGTTAATAATGAAACACACGTTTTACAAATCCAGGATGTTAATAATGAAACACACGTTTTACAAAGATAAGATGTTAATAATGAAACACACGTTTTACAAAGATAGGATGTTAATAATGAAACACACGTTTTACAAAGATAGGACGTTAATAATGAAACACACGTTTTACAAATAGAGGATGTTAATAATGAAACACACGTTTTACAAAGATAGGATGTTAATAATGAAACACACGTTTTACAAAGATAGGATGTTAATAATGAAACACACGTTTTACAAATATAGGATGTTAATAATGAAACACACGTTTTACAAATATAGGATGTTAATAATGAAACACACGTTTTACAAATATAGGATGTTAATAATGAAACACACGTTTTACAAAGATAGGATGTTAATAATGAAACACACGTTTTACAAAGATAGGATGTTAATAATGAAACACACGTTTTACAAAGATAAGATGTTAATAATGAAACACACGTTTTACAAATCCAGAATGTTAATAATGAAACACACGTTTTACAAAGATAGGATGTTAATAATGAAACACACGTTTTACAAAGATAGGATGTTAATAATGAAACACACGTTTTACAAAGATAGGATGTTAATAATGAAACACACGTTTTACAAAGATAGAATGTTAATAATGAAACACACGTTTTACAAAGATAGGATGTTAATAATGAAACACACGTTTTACAAATATAGGATGTTAATAATGAAACACACGTTTTACAAAGATAGGATGTTAATAATGAAACACACGTTTTACAAAGATAGGATGTTAATAATGAAACACACGTTTTACAAATCCAGGATGTTAATAATGAAACACACGTTTTACAAAGATAGGATGTTAATAATGAAACACACGTTTTACAAAGATAGAATGTTAATAATGAAACACACGTTTTACAAAGATAGGATGTTAATAATGAAACACACGTTTTACAAAGATAGGATGTTAATAATGAAACACACGTTTTACAAAGATAGGATGTTAATAATGAAACACACGTTTTACAAAGATAGGATGTTAATAATGAAACACACGTTTTACAAAGATAGGATGTTAATAATGAAACACACGTTTTACAAAGATAAGATGTTAATAATGAAACACACGTTTTACAAATCCAGAATGTTAATAATGAAACACACGTTTTACAAAGATAGGATGTTAATAATGAAACACACGTTTTACAAAGATAGGATGTTAATAATGAAACACACGTTTTACAAAGATAGGATGTTAATAATGAAACACACGTTTTACAAAGATAGAATGTTAATAATGAAACACACGTTTTACAAAGATAGGATGTTAATAATGAAACACACGTTTTACAAATATAGGATGTTAATAATGAAACACACGTTTTACAAAGATAGGATGTTAATAATGAAACACACGTTTTACAAAGATAGGATGTTAATAATGAAACACACGTTTTACAAATCCAGGATGTTAATAATGAAACACACGTTTTACAAAGATAGGATGTTAATAATGAAACACACGTTTTACAAAGATAGAATGTTAATAATGAAACACACGTTTTACAAAGATAGGATGTTAATAATGAAACACACGTTTTACAAAGATAGGATGTTAATAATGAAACACACGTTTTACAAAGATAGGATGTTAATAATGAAACACACATTTTACAAATAGAGAATGTTAATAATGAAACACACGTTTTACAAATACAGGATGTTAATAATGAATCACACGTTTTACAAAGATAGGATGTTAATAATGAAACACACGTTTTACAAAGATAGGATGTTAATAATGAAACACACGTTTTACAAAGATAGGATGTTAATAATGAAACACACGTTTTACAAAGATAGGATGTTAATAATGAATCACACGTTTTACAAATATAGGATGTTAATAATGAAACACACGTTTTACAAAGATAGGATGTTAATAATGAAACACACGTTTTACAAAGATAGGATGTTAATAATGAAACACACGTTTTACAAAGATAGGATGTTAATAATGAAACACACGTTTTACAAAGATAGGATGTTAATAATGAAACACACGTTTTACAAATAGAGAATGTTAATAATGAAACACACGTTTTACAAAGATAGAATGTTAATAATGAAACACACGTCTTACAAAGATAGGATGTTAATAATGAAACACACGTTTTACAAAGATAGGATGTTAATAATGAAACACACGTTTTACAAAGATAGGATGTTAATAATGAAACACACGTTTTACAAATAGAGAATGTTAATAATGAAACACACGTTTTACAAAGATAGAATGTTAATAATGAAACACACGTTTTACAAAGATAGGATGTTAATAATGAAACACACGTTTTACAAAGATAGGATGTTAATAATGAAACACACGTTTTACAAAGATAGGATGTTAATAATGAAACACACGTTTTACAAAGATAGGATGTTAATAATGAAACACACGTTTTACAAAGATAGGATGTTAATAATGAAACACACGTTTTACAAATAGAGAATGTTAATAATGAAACACACGTTTTACAAAGATAAGATGTTAATAATGAAACACACGTTTTACAAATCCAGGATGTTAATAATGAAACACACGTTTTACAAAGATAGGATGTTAATAATGAAACACACGTTTTACAAAGATAGGATGTTAATAATGAAACACACGTTTTACAAATAGAGAATGTTAATAATGAAACACACGTTTTACAAAGATAGGATGTTAATAATGAAGCACAAGTTTTACAAAGATAGGATGTTAATAATGAATCACACGTTTTACAAAGATAGAATGTTAATAATGAAACACACGTTTTACAAAGATAGGATGTTAATAATGAAACACACGTTTTACAAATATAGAATGTTAATAATGAAACACACGTTTTACAAAGATACGATGTTAATAATGAAACACACGTTTTACAAAGATAGGTTGTTAATAATGAAACACACGTTTTACAAAGATAGGATGTTAATAATGAAACACACGTTTTACAAAGATAGGATGTTAATAATGAAACACACGTTTTACAAAGATAGGATGTTAATAATGAAACACACGTTTTACAAAGATAGGATGTTAATAATGAAACACACGTTTTACAAATATAGGATGTTAATAATGAAACACACGTTTTACAAAGATAGGATGTTAATAATGAAACACACGTTTTACAAAGATAGGATGTTAATAATGAAACGCACGTTTTACAAAGATAGGATGTTAATAATGAAACACACGTTTTACAAATAGAGGATGTTAATAATGAAACACACGTTTTACAAAAGATAGGATGTTAATAATGAAACACACGTTTTACAAATATAGGATGTTAATAATGAAACACACGTTTTACAAAGATAGGATGTTAATAATGAAACACACGTTTTACAAAGATAGAATGTTAATAACGAAACACACGTTTTACAAAGATAGGATGTTAATAATGAAACACACGTTTTACAAATATAGGATGTTAATAATGAAACACACGTTTTACAAAGATAGGATGTTAATAATGAAACACACGTTTTACAAAGATAAGATGTTAATAATGAAACACACGTTTTACAAATCCAGGATGTTAATAATGAAACACACGTTTTACAAAGATAGGATGTTAATAATGAAACACACGTTTTACAAAGATAGGATGTTATTAATGAAACACACGTTTTACAAAGATAGGACGTTAATAATGAAACACACGTTTTACAAAGATAGGATGTTAATAATGAAACACACGTTTTACAAAGATAGGATGTTAATAATGAAACACACGTTTTACAAAGATAGGATGTTAATAATGAAACACACGTTTTACAAATAGAGAATGTTAATAATGAAACACACGTTTTACAAAGATAGGATGTTAATAATGAAACACACGTTTTACAAAGATAAGATGTTAATAATGAAACACACGTTTTACAAATATAGGATGTTAATAATGAAACACACGTTTTACAAAGATAGGATGTTAATAATGAAACACACGTTTTACAAATATAGGATGTTAATAATGAAACACACGTTTTACAAAGATAGGATGTTAATAATGAAACACACGTTTTACAAAGATAGGATGTTAATAATGAAACACACGTTTTACAAATATAGGATGTTAATAATGAAACACACGTTTTACAAAGATAGGATGTTAATAATGAAACACACGTTTTACAAAGATAGAATGTTAATAACGAAACACACGTTTTACAAAGATAGGATGTTAATAATGAAACACACGTTTTACAAATATAGGATGTTAATAATGAAACACACGTTTTACAAAGATAGGATGTTAATAATGAAACACACGTTTTACAAAGATAAGATGTTAATAATGAAACACACGTTTTACAAATCCAGGATGTTAATAATGAAACACACGTTTTACAAAGATAGGATGTTAATAATGAAACACACGTTTTACAAAGATAGGATGTTAATAATGAAACACACGTTTTACAAATATAGAATGTTAATAATGAAACACACGTTTTACAAAGATACGATGTTAATAATGAAACACACGTTTTACAAAGATAGGATGTTAATAATGAAACACACGTTTTACAAAGATAGGATGTTAATAATGAAACACACGTTTTACAAAGATAGGATGTTAATAATGAAACACACGTTTTACAAAGATAGGATGTTAATAATGAAACACACGTTTTACAAAGATAGGATGTTAATAATGAAACACACGTTTTACAAATATAGGATGTTAATAATGAAACACACGTTTTACAAAGATAGGATGTTAATAATGAAACACACGTTTTACAAAGATAGGATGTTAATAATGAAACGCACGTTTTACAAAGATAGGATGTTAATAATGAAACACACGTTTTACAAATAGAGGATGTTAATAATGAAACACACGTTTTACAAAGATAGGATGTTAATAATGAAACACACGTTTTACAAATATAGGATGTTAATAATGAAACACACGTTTTACAAAGATAGGATGTTAATAATGAAACACACGTTTTACAAAGATAGAATGTTAATAACGAAACACACGTTTTACAAAGATAGGATGTTAATAATGAAACACACGTTTTACAAATATAGGATGTTAATAATGAAACACACGTTTTACAAAGATAGGATGTTAATAATGAAACACACGTTTTACAAAGATAAGATGTTAATAATGAAACACACGTTTTACAAACCAGGATGTTAATAATGAAACACACGTTTTACAAAGATAGGATGTTAATAATGAAACACACGTTTTACAAAGATAGGATGTTATTAATGAAACACACGTTTTACAAAGATAGGACGTTAATAATGAAACACACGTTTTACAAAGATAGGATGTTAATAATGAAACACACGTTTTACAAAGATAGGATGTTAATAATGAAACACACGTTTTACAAAAGATAGGATGTTAATAATGAAACACACGTTTTACAAATAGAGAATGTTAATAATGAAACACACGTTTTACAAAGATAGGATGTTAATAATGAAACACACGTTTTACAAAGATAAGATGTTAATAATGAAACACACGTTTTACAAATATAGGATGTTAATAATGAAACACACGTTTTACAAAGATAGGATGTTAATAATGAAACACACGTTTTACAAATATAGGATGTTAATAATGAAACACACGTTTTACAAAGATAGGATGTTAATAATGAAACACACGTTTTACAAAGATAGGATGTTAATAATGAAACACACGTTTTACAAATATAGGATGTTAATAATGAAACACACGTTTTACAAAGATAGGATGTTAATAATGAAACACACGTTTTACAAAGATAGAATGTTAATAACGAAACACACGTTTTACAAAGATAGGATGTTAATAATGAAACACACGTTTTACAAATATAGGATGTTAATAATGAAACACACGTTTTACAAAGATAGGATGTTAATAATGAAACACACGTTTTACAAAAGATAAGATGTTAATAATGAAACACACGTTTTACAAATCCAGGATGTTAATAATGAAACACACGTTTTACAAAGATAGGATGTTAATAATGAAACACACGTTTTACAAAGATAGGATGTTAATAATGAAACACACGTTTTACAAAGATAGGATGTTAATAATGAAACACACGTTTTACAAATATAGGATGTTAATAATGAAACACACGTTTTACAAAGATAGGATGTTAATAATGAAACACACGTTTTACAAAGATAGAATGTTAATAACGAAACACACGTTTTACAAAAGATAGGATGTTAATAATGAAACACACGTTTTACAAATATAGGATGTTAATAATGAAACACACGTTTTACAAAAGATAGGATGTTAATAATGAAACACACGTTTTACAAAGATAAGATGTTAATAATGAAACACACGTTTTACAAATCCAGGATGTTAATAATGAAACACACGTTTTACAAAGATAAGATGTTAATAATGAAACACACGTTTTACAAAGATAGGATGTTAATAATGAAACACACGTTTTACAAAGATAGGACGTTAATAATGAAACACACGTTTTACAAATAGAGGATGTTAATAATGAAACACACGTTTTACAAAGATAGGATGTTAATAATGAAACACACGTTTTACAAAGATAGGATGTTAATAATGAAACACACGTTTTACAAAGATAGGATGTTAATAATGAAACACACGTTTTACAAATATAGGATGTTAATAATGAAACACACGTTTTACAAATATAGGATGTTAATAATGAAACACACGTTTTACAAAGATAGGATGTTAATAATGAAACACACGTTTTACAAAAGATAGGATGTTAATAATGAAACACACGTTTTACAAAGATAAGATGTTAATAATGAAACACACGTTTTACAAATCCAGAATGTTAATAATGAAACACACGTTTTACAAAGATAGGATGTTAATAATGAAACACACGTTTTACAAAGATAGGATGTTAATAATGAAACACACGTTTTACAAAGATAGGATGTTAATAATGAAACACACGTTTTACAAAGATAGAATGTTAATAATGAAACACACGTTTTACAAAGATAGGATGTTAATAATGAAACACACGTTTTACAAATATAGGATGTTAATAATGAAACACACGTTTTACAAAGATAGGATGTTAATAATGAAACACACGTTTTACAAATACAGGATGTTAATAATGAAACACACGTTTTACAAAGATAGGATGTTAATAATGAAACACACGTTTTACAAAGATAGGATGTTAATAATGAAACACACGTTTTACAAAGATAGGATGTTAATAATGAAACACACATTTTACAAATAGAGAATGTTAATAATGAAACACACGTTTTACAAATACAGGATGTTAATAATGAATCACACGTTTTACAAAGATAGGATGTTAATAATGAAACACACGTTTTACAAAGATAGGATGTTAATAATGAAACACACGTTTTACAAAGATAGGATGTTAATAATGAAACACACGTTTTACAAAGATAGGATGTTAATAATGAATCACACGTTTTACAAATAGAGGATGTTAATAATGAAACACACGTTTTACAAAGATAGGATGTTAATAATGAAACACACGTTTTACAAAGATAGGATGTTAATAATGAAACACACGTTTTACAAAGATAGGATGTTAATAATGAAACACACGTTTTACAAAGATAGGATGTTAATAATGAAACACACGTTTTACAAATAGAGAATGTTAATAATGAAACACACGTTTTACAAAGATAGAATGTTAATAATGAAACACACGTCTTACAAAGATAGGATGTTAATAATGAAACACACGTTTTACAAAGATAGGATGTTAATAATGAAACACACGTTTTACAAAGATAGGATGTTAATAATGAAACACACGTTTTACAAATAGAGAATGTTAATAATGAAACACACGTTTTACAAAGATAGAATGTTAATAATGAAACACACGTTTTACAATAGGATGTTAATAATGAAACACACGTTTTACAAAGATAGGATGTTAATAATGAAACACACGTTTTACAAAGATAGGATGTTAATAATGAAACACACGTTTTACAAAGATAGGATGTTAATAATGAAACACACGTTTTACAAAGATAGGATGTTAATAATGAAACAGACGTTTTACAAATAGAGAATGTTAATAATGAAACACACGTTTTACAAAGATAGGATGTTAATAATGAATCACAAGTTTTACAAAGATAGGATGTTAATAATGAATCACACGTTTTACAAAGATAGGATGTTAATAATGAAACACACGTTTTACAAAGATAGGATGTTAATAATGAAACACACGTTTTACAAAGATAGAATGTTAATAATGAAACACACGTTTTACAAAGATACGATGTTAATAATGAAACACACGTTTTACAAAGATAGGATGTTAATAATGAAACACACGTTTTACAAAGATAAGATGTTAATAATGAAACACACGTTTTACAAATCCAGGATGTTAATAATGAAACACACGTTTTACTAAGATAGGATGTTAATAATGAAACACACGTTTTACAAAGATAGGATGTTAATAATGAAACACACGTTTTACAAAGATAGGATGTTAATAATGAAACACACGTTTTACAAATAGAGTATGTTAATAATGAAACACACGTTTTACAAAGATAGGATGTTAATAATGAAGCACAAGTTTTACAAAGATAGGATGTTAATAATGAATCACACGTTTTACAAAGATAGAATGTTAATAATGAAACACACGTTTTACAAAGATAGGATGTTAATAATGAAACACACGTTTTACAAATATAGAATGTTAATAATGAAACACACGTTTTACAAAGATACGATGTTAATAATGAAACACACGTTTTACAAAGATAGGTTGTTAATAATGAAACACACGTTTTACAAAGATAGGATGTTAATAATGAAACACACGTTTTACAAAGATAGGATGTTAATAATGAAACACACGTTTTACAAAAGATAGGATGTTAATAATGAAACACACGTTTTACAAAGATAGGATGTTAATAATGAAACACACGTTTTACAAATATAGGATGTTAATAATGAAACACACGTTTTACAAAGATAGGATGTTAATAATGAAACACACGTTTTACAAAGATAGGATGTTAATAATGAAACACACGTTTTACAAAAGATAGGATGTTAATAATGAAACACACGTTTTACAAAGATAGGATGTTAATAATGAAACACACGTTTTACAAATAGAGAATGTTAATAATGAAACACACGTTTTACAAATAGAGGATGTTAATAATGAAACACACGTTTTACACAGATAGGATGTTAATAATGAAACACACGTTTTACAAAGATAGGATGTTAATAATGAAACACACGTTTTACAAAGATAGGATGTTAATAATGAAACACACGTTTTACAAAGATAGGATGTTAATAATGAAACACACGTTTTACAAAGATAGGATGTTAATAATGAAACGCACGTTTTACAAAGATAGGATGTTAATAATGAAACACACGTTTTACAAATAGAGGATGTTAATAATGAAACACACGTTTTACAAAGATAGGATGTTAATAATGAAACACACGTTTTACAAAGATAGGATGTTAATAATGAAACACACGTTTTACAAAGATAGGATGTTAATAATGAAACGCACGTTTTACAAAGATAGGATGTTAATAATGAAACGCACGTTTTACAAAGATAGGATGTTAATAATGAAACACACGTTTTACAAATAGAGGATGTTAATAATGAAACACACGTTTTACAAAAGATAGGATGTTAATAATGAAACACACGTTTTACAAAGATAGGATGTTAATAATGAAACACACGTTTTACAAATATAGGATGTTAATAATGAAACACACGTTTTACAAAGATAGGATGTTAATAATGAAACACACGTTTTACAAAGATAAGATGTTAATAATGAAACACACGTTTTACAAAGATAGGATGTTAATAATGAAACACACGTTTTACAAAGATAGGATGTTAATAATGAAACACACGTTTTACAAAGATAGGATGTTAATAATGAAACACACGTTTTACAAAGATAGGATGTTAATAATGAAACACACGTTTTACAAATATAGGATGTTAATAATGAATCACACGTTTTACAAAGATAGGATGTTAATAATGAAACACACGTTTTACAAAGATAGGATGTTAATAATGAAACACACGTTTTACAAATAGAGGATGTTAATAATGAAACACACGTTTTACAAATAGAGGATGTTAATAATGAAACACACGTTTTACAAAGTTCTATGTTTCTAATGTTGTCAGAATTCACCTGAGAACTGACGTCGTGCATGTTTTAATGACATTTCACGCAGGGCAAATTATATTAAATTAAAGATTTTTATGTGGTGCAAAACGCACAGTAAATAGGTAGAAATGTCATCGATTTATGCGCCCCAGGCAGTAAAGAGTTCGAAATGCTGTTCATTTCAGTAGTCGGTGAATCCACTATTTCGGAGATATTTCAGGTAAGTTGCCGTGCCCATAAAATGGCTTTTATCCATGCTCTCTCTGTATATACTGTTTGGGTGAATAAATTTATAATGTCGCTGGTAATTATTTTTAATCCTCTCTGTCTCGTGCATATAAAAATTGATGATGACGTAGTCGTACAACGTTTAATAATAAACTATCCCAAAAACTACTGTTCTATTAGAACTTCAAGAAGATATATGGTAAATTATGAGTATTGTCAAGCTCGTGCATTCTGCGCACGAGTTTACTAATTAACTTAACATATAACACCATGCATCTTTGTGTAACTGCACGAGATATCTCCACCGATTTTTAGTAACAAAGATTTAAGTTAACTAAATGCATTCTATAATCTCTTATTCATGAATGCACAGTAGAACAAACTAATGGAGTGCGTTACCTGGACAACCACGATGGCACAAACCAAAAGGTACGGTTTTGTTTAATTTTCAGAGCAATAATACATAATGTTTGTCGTGCATTTAGCTGGAATATAATTATGTTCAGTATGTCCATTCTTTTATGTAAACACAGACACTCGTAAAATATTTGCAGACCAGGAACACCACGGTACAGTGAATATTATACAAATGTTACTTTGTTTGTCGAATTTCGCGCAAAGCTACTCGAGGGCTATCTGTGCTAACCGTCCTTAATTTTGAAGAGTGTGTGTGTTTTCTTATGGCAAAGCCACATCTAACTATCTGCTGTGCCAGACGAGGAAAATCGAACCCCTGATTTTAGCAGCGGGGGACAATTTTGAAGTGATAGACTAGAGATAAGGTAACACGTAAATAATAACCATCACTAGCTCTTGAGGGCTACTATATTACTAAAAATAGTGGGATAAACCATGACATCACAATGCTCTCTCTGCAGCAAAGGAATCGAACATTCAGGTTGCCATATATGTGAAAACGGCTGGTATAAGTGGAGAAAACACTATGTAGAGGAGCGAACAACGTTTCGACCTTCTTCGGTCATCGTCAGGTTCACAAAGAAAGAAAGATGTAACTGACCGGTAGCTGACCACATGTTTGAAGGCGGTTGTGTAATTGTGTGTGGAATGTAGAGGGCGTGCTTAGATGTTGGATTATATTTATTAATATAGAAATAAAAGTATTCCTTATTAAACTCTCCAGATTAACTTGAACCAAAATATACAATGAAATTAATTACTAGAACTAATGCTATTGCAAATTAAAGTTAAGATATTGCATTTAATTTTAAAAACAAAACCCTAAACAATGGAGCTTTTTAACGTTTGGTTATTTGAAATTAAGCACAAAACTACACAATAAGCTATCTTTGTTCTGTCTACAACGGGAATCGAAATCTGGTTTATAATGTTGTAGACATTTTTGTGATCTTTTTCAATCCACCGTCATAGAAGGGGTATAAAAAATCTTGTTGTTTTTTTATTTCGCGGAAAGCTACAAGAAGGCTATCTGTGTTAGCCGTCCTTAATTTAGCAGCGTAAGACGAGAGGGAAGGCAGCTAGTCATCACCACCTACCAGTAGCTCTTGGGCTACTCTTTTACCAACAAATAGTGGGATGACTGTTATAGTATAATGACCCCACGACTGAAAGGGTGAGCATGTTTGGTGTGACGGGGATTCGAAATCGCGACCCTCGTATTAAAACCGTAAGAAATCGAAATAAATTTTAGCTGTGCCACTGGGAGCAGCTAAATAAAAACGATCATTGTCACGTTATTAAAATTAGCAATAAGGGCAGATTACAGCAACGTGTCTAATCTGTAAGGCCCGGCATGGTCAGGTGGGTTAAGATGTTCGAATTGTAATCTGAGGGTCACGGGTTCGAATCCCAGTCACACCGAACATGCTCAACATTTCAGCCGTGTGGGCGTTATAAAGAGACGGTCAATCCCACTATTCGTTGGTAAAAGAGTAGCCCGAGAGTTGGCGGTGGATGGTAATGACTAGCTGCCTTGCCTGTAGTCTTACACTGCAAAATTAGGGACTGCTAGCGCAAATAGCGTTCGTGTAGCTTTGCGCGAAATTAAACAAAACAAACTAAGCTGTAAGATCTTTAAAAGTCTTGTAAAGAATAAGAGAATAACATTCGAGCAGTTCTTGTTAATCTAGTGAAGAGATATTTTATAGTAGTGGTATTCTTTGTGGAACTTCATATAAAGTGTCACATTATAACGCCCAAACAGCTGATAGGGCAAGCATATTTTGGTATGACGGGGATTCGAGTACCTTGATCACCTGGCCATGCCGAGGCCACTCGAGTTTCATTGAAATAAATGGAATGTAGAAACTACTTATTGCAAGTGAAACGTAACAGTTTATACGCTACGAGTTCAGTAATGTTTTAAACCAGTTTTGTTTTGTTTTCAATTTCACGTTTAATAGCATATTTATGGACGTACAAACTCTCGCGTCCATTATATCAACATGCTATATCACCAAAATCCGTAAAGTTACTGGTTGTGTTACACGTTTAGGCCTAATTATCCCGTAGTTTCTCCATTCCTTACTTGTCCAAGTGTTAGTCCAACAATCTGTTTTCTCTGTGTGATATACCTAATGCCTGTAAGAGTAATTCATTACAACGAATTAACCTTTCACTATACACAATGAAGTAATATTCCACACCAGTGCGCAGTCGCTTCATCTACTTGGCCAAAACTACTCTTTAAAAGAACTGGGAGAAAAAGTTTCCAATCCACTTTATTCAGTCCTATTTAGAAATATTGTAAAACACACAACGTTTATCTTGCTCTTAACAACAACAACTGGTGATCAACCGGCTCATATTGCTCTGCTAGTACATAAAAATAAATACTAAAATATTTACACGGTTAATAAATAAATACAAACTGTTCTAGGAAGTAAATAAAAAATTAATTCTTATGATAGATGTGGAAAATGAAAAAAAAATAAATATATGTCATAGCAAACCTTATCACAACAATTAATCGTAGATAGAAGACTGCTGAATTATATATAAAGGGGGAATATTTGCGGATTTTGTTGAAATAAGTATTATAACAAACCGTCTCACAACAATTCAAGTTTATTAATAGATAGAAGGATCTTTACCTGGCAATTAAGTCTTGTATTTGTAATATTCGTTTTGTTGCTAAATATGCTTCATTGTCACTGTTGTTTCTTTCGTTGTTTTGTTGATAAATACATATTCTACTAACACTGTTGCTTTGTTGATAAATATATGTTCCATTAACGCTGTTGTTCCTTTTGCTACACTGTTTTTAACTTGGTTTGAAGAGGTAAGGTCATTCATGACCGAACTTTTCAATAACTAAAACAGCCTTACAAACTTCATTACTGAAAAACAACCAAACCCAATCGTACATATTAAATAATGATAAAAATCTTAAAATATGTTGTTGTTTATTTGATTTATGAAACAAATAAATTTGTGGAATTAAAATAGGATCGTACTATTTATCAGGATCTTTAGTAGTGGATTCGTACTGTTTATCATGACCTTTAGAAGTAGGATCGTACTGTTTATCATGAACTTTAGAGGTAGGATCGTGCTGTTTATCCTGAACTTTAGAAGTGGGATCGTACTGTTATCGTGAACTTTAGAAGTAGGATCGTACTGTTTATCATGAACTTTAGAGGTAGGATCGTACTGTTTATCATGAACTTTAGAAGTGGGATCGTACTGTTTATCATAAACTCTAGAAGTAGGATCGTACTGTTTATTATGATCTTGAGAAGTTGGATCGTATTATTTATTATGATTTTTAGAAGTTGGATCGTACTGTCTATCATGATCTTTAGAAGTATGATCGTACTGTGTATCATGATCTTTAGAAGTATGATCGTACTGTGTATCATGATCTTTAGAAGTATGATCGTACTGTGTATCATGATCTTTAGAAGTAGGATCGTACTGTGTATCATGATCTTTAGAAGTATGATCGTACTGTGTATCATGATCTTTAGAAGTAGGATCGTACTGTGTATCATGATCTTTAGAAGTATGATCGTACTGTGTATCATGATCTTTAAAAATATGATCGTACTGTGTATCATGATCATTAGAAGTAGGATCGTACTGTGTATCATGATCTTTAGAAGTATGATCGTACTGTGTATCATGATCTTTAGAAGTAGGATCGTACTGTGTATCATGATCTTTAGAAGTATGATCGTACTGTGTATCATGATCTTTAAAAGTATGGTCGTACTGTGTATCATGATCTTTAGAAGTAGGATCGTACTGTGTATCATGATCTTTAGAAGTATGATCGTACTGTGTATCATGATCTTTAAAAGTATGATCGTACTGTGTATCATGATCTTTAGAAGTAGGATCGTACTGTGTATCATGATCTTTAGAAGTAGGATCGTACTGTGTATCATGATCTTTAGAAGTAGGATCGTACTGTGTATCATGATCTTTAGAAGTATGATCGTACTGTGTATCATGATCTTTAAAAATATGATCGTACTGTGTATCATGATCATTAGAAGTAGGATCGTACTGTGTATCATGATCTTTAGAAGTATGATCGTACTGTGTATCATGATCTTTAGAAGTAGGATCGTACTGTGTATCATGATCTTTAGAAGTAGGATCGTACTGTGTATCATGATCTTTAGAAGTAGGATCATACTGTGTATCATGATCTTTAGAAATAGGATCGTATTGTTTATCGTGATCTTTTAAAGGTTAGAGTTTTCAAAAGCTGGTTCTCTTTATTCTTTACAGATCTTTGTTTTAATAACTGCACATTGAATTATGGTATTAAAGTTATACCAGCTTTTCATATGTGGCACCTTCGTGGAGAAGTCCTTATCAACAGTCCGTGTTTTACTGCGCGTTTGTCTGTAAACTAAAGTGTTTACATTTACCTTGTATGATTTTGTGATAATGTACCTTACTGAAACCACTTTCTTTAATGGAAAAACAAAATAATTTTACATTTTTCTTTCACTACACTATCACTTTTCTCTCTATTGGTTTATTTTAATGGATTTTCTGTGTCTCACTAAAATTTAAAGCGGTCCATTCAATGCTTCCTGTTATTGACACAACCCTGGCGAATATTTTACAAAATATAGTACAGAAATTAGCAGACGGAGCTTCAATCTCTCTTTTGGTCAAAGCATAAACTAAACAAATTCACTTTACAATTGATTGGTACATACAAGTTTTTTTCTAGGCTTATCTTTGAATGTTAAAAGCGTCGGGCGTTAACTCAATATATACAGCTAAAGTATCCCTGTTCATAATACTGGCTGTTTTACAAAACATTAAACAACGTTTTAAGAGTAGATAAGTGTGTTACTATGTATTACTAATGAGTTTGCGTACTAAGTTTCTTACAGCCTGCTGCGTCATTGGATATTACCATCTTCATGAAATATTATATCTAAGATATTTTACTGTTTAAGTATCTTAATCATATTTAGATCTTTTAGATTTATTTTCAGTTTTACTGCTCGAAAAAAATAACAACACGAAATCATATTTCGTATACGGATATCTCTAATGAAAGATATCTTGTGTAATCTCAAAGTTTGGAATAAACACTTCCATTGCATCTAAGACAGTGTCATTATATCTTCATTACTTTCCTAGTACAGTGTCATTATATCTTCATTACTTTCCTAGTACAGTGTCATTATATCTTCATTACTTTCATAGTACAGTGTCATTATATCTTCATTACTTTCATAGTACAGTGTCATTATATGTTCATTACTTTCATAGTACAGTGCCATTATATCTTCATTGTTTTCCTAGTACAGTGTCATTATATCTTCATTGTTTTCCTAGTACAGTGCCATTATATCTTCATTGTTTTCCTAGTACAGTGCCATTATATCTTCATTGTTTTCCTAGTACAGTGTCATTATATCTTCATTGTTTTCCTAGTACAGTGTCATTATATCTTCATTGTTTTCCTAGTACAGTGCCATTATATCTTCATTGTTTTCCTAGTACAGTGTCATTATATCTTCATTGTTTTCCTAGTACAGTGTCATTATATCTTCATTGTTTTCCTAGTACAGTGCCATTATATCTTCATTGTTTTCCTAGTACAGTGCCATTATATCTTCATTACTTTCCTAGTACAGTACCATTATATCTTCATTGTTTTCCTAGTACAGTGCCATTATATCTTCATTGTTTTCCTAGTACAGTGTCATTATATCTTCATTGTTTTCCTAGTACAGTGTCATTATATCTTCATTGTTTTCCTAGTACAGTACCATTATATCTTCATTGTTTTCCTAGTACAGTGCCATTATATCTTCATTACTTTCCTAGTACAGTGCCATTATATCTTCATTGTTTTCCTAGTACAGTGCCATTATATCTTCATTGTTTTCCTAGTACAGTGTCATTATATCTTCATTGTTTTCCTAGTACAGTGTCATTATATCTTTATTGTTTTCCTAGTACAGTGCCATTATATCTTCATTGTTTTCCTAGTACAGTGCCATTATATCTTCATTACTTTCCTAGTACAGTGCCATTATATCTTCATTGTTTTCCTAGTACAGTGCCATTATATCTTCATTGTTTTCCTAGTACAGTGTCATTATATCTTCATTACTTTCCTAGTACAGTGTCATTATATCTTCATTGTTTTCCTAGTACAGTGCCATTATATCTTCATTGTTTTCCTAGTACAGTGCCATTATATCTTCATTACTTTCTTAGTACAGTGCCATTGTGTCTTCATTACTTTCCCAGTACAGTGCCATTGTGTCTTCATTACTTTCCTAGTACAGTGCCATTGTGTTTTCATTACTTTCCTAGTACAGTGCCATTGTATCTTCATTACTTTCCTAGTACAGTATCATTGTGTTTTCATTACTTTCCTAGTACAGTGCCATTGTATCTTCATTACTTTCCTAGTACAGTGCCATTGTATCTTCATTACTTCCTAGTACAGTGCCATTGTATCTTCATTACTTTCCTAGTACAGTATCATTGTGTTTTCATTACTTTCCTAGTACAGTGCCATTGTGTTTTCATTACTTTCCTAGTACAGTATCATTGTGTTTTCGTTACTTTCCCAGTAAAGTGCCAATGTATCTTCACTACTTCCCTAATACAGTGCTATTGTATCTTCATTACGTTTCTAATACAGTGTCATTGTATCTTCATTACTTTCTAAGTAAAGTGCCATTGTATCTTCATTACTTTCCTATTATAGTGCCATTGTATCTTCATTAATTTCCTAGTAAAGTTCCATTGTATCTTCATTACTTTCCTAGTACAGTGCCATTATATCTTCATTACTTTCCTAATACAGTGTCATTGTATCTTCACGTTATGCCGGGTCATAACGAAAAGAACGTTTGCACATTTAAAACGACTGGAAAACATTCAAAAGACTTGGATAAAAAATGGAAAGCACAATTTTTGCTAATTACAGCAACTGTTCAACTGTATCAAGTAAGCCTCTTTCCTTTCACAGGCTCAGCGATACGACTGAAAGCTTATAACACTAAACATTTTGTTTAGATAGCCGTGATGGACACAGACCTTTGTGTAGCTATGCCCTTAATACAGTGGAAGTATTTGTTTGCTCGTAGTTAAGCACAAAGCTACAAAAAGGTATGTCTGCTCTCTGCCCACCGCAGGTAATCGATCCTTGGATATCAGTGATGTGATTCAGTAAACTTTGATGTCATAACGGAGAACGACTTACAAAATGTCTTTATTCAGTTTTAAACTCCAGGATTAAAAGAAATACATTTATTTTAACTCTTGTTTAGCCAGCAGTATCTTACGTAAGGGTGGAAGTTAGTTGTAACGTTTTGTTAAAGAAAACACAACACGACAAAACGTATATGATTTTTGCCTGTTCTACGGACTTAATACACAGTAACACTACGTAACACAAATTTTGTTCCTGGATAGTACGTGTTATTTCTTAATTGCTTATGTTGTAAAAGTACAGAAAATGGCCATTATTCCCTTCAAACTTTGCTTTTGTGACCTGGATAATGAAGTTCAGAAATTAACTTATTTTCTATGTACAAACGGGCAAACTTGAACATTTTCATTTACATAAGGTCTGAATAAAACAACATACGAATCAAGATTTACATGTATTTCTACTAAAGTTATATAAAAATGTTTAGAAGCGAGTAGTTTTTCGAGATTTGTGACTGTAATGTAAATCACTTTCACGTATCAGCCCCCAAATATAGTCTCCGATCATGTTTTCGTTATGGGCTCCTAGGTCACAAAGGTAAAGTTTGAAGAGAAACTTTAGACATAAACAATTGGGAAATAACACTTTCTGTCCAGAAACAAGAAAAAGTAAACATTTTGTTACATAGTGTAATGAATTGTATAGTACTGTTCTTGTGGTTTTTAATTAATACATTCTCAAAGCACGATGTTTAGTTCCAATAAGTTATTCAACAAGCTTATGATTTGTTAAGTTTAATGCTGTGCTTTTATTGTTTGACTGTGTTCGTAATTTTAAAGTTAGTTGTAAAGGTTAGGAACCATTTGTACTAAGATTACCGAACTCGATTAGTACGGGTTAACATGGGCTCGAAAACAGTGATAAAGTAAAATCGTACCACAATATCGAACTTTTCGAGAATACAAATTCGAACCTGAAAGGCACGTTTGCACTTTATACGCAAGACCTAAACGGAAGCTGGTGATAAACTGATAAGATTCGTAATTTTAAGACACTAACTCTCATCCATAAGGGAATTGTCAGGACTTTCGATTATAAATAATTGGATGGAATTTCTTTTTTTATACCGCGCACAGAACAACAATAAAAGTTCGAGATGTGGTCAACGCTATCACATCTCAAACCTTCAACCATTCGATACTCAGCACCAACCAGTAGGATAGATTAGTTATTTATTAGTTACGTATTTTGAATTTCGCGCAAAGCTACTTGAGGGCCATCTGTGCTAGCCGTCCCTAATTTAGTAGTGTAAGACTAGAGGGAAGGCAGCTTGCCATCACCACCCACCGCCAACTCTTGGGCTACTCTTTTACCAACGAATAGTGGGATTGACCGTCACTTTATAACGCCCCCGCGGCTGAAAGGGCGAGCATGTTTGGCGCGATGGGGATGCGAACCCGATACCCTCGGATTACGAGTCGAACGCCTTAACACGTTTGGCCATGCCGGGCCAGTTTAAGATAGATTACTCTCAGTTCCTTTGCAAGAGTGATAATTAAGTGTGATAAAAGTGTACCTATTTGTATGTGCGTTTTCTTATAGCAAAGCCACTTGGGCTATCTACTGAGCCTACCGATGGGAATCGAGCCCCTGATTTTAGCGTTGTAAATCTGTTGACTTACCGCTGCACTGGCGGAACGCATACTTATTTGCAAGTGAAAAGATCCCATAATAAAGATGTGATGACTGAAAATCATCATCCACATAATACAACGTTTTAAAACTGTTTAAGTTTTAACAGCTCTCCCCTCACCATTGGCTATCCTAGACGTGTTCTTTTGCTCTTCTTATGGAAATGCCCCCTAGTGGGTCACCGGTATGTCTGCGGACTTACAACGCTAAAAACCGGGTTTCGATACCCGTGGTGGGCAGAGCACAGATAGCTCCTTGAGTAGCTTTGCGCTTAATTCAAAACAACAACAATTTTATAGAAATATTTTATTATATCTGTTAAACATAAACAGGCTCGTCCTGGTTTGTTTGTTTGTTTGTTGAATTTCGCGCAAAGCTTCACGAGGGCTATCTGCGCTAGCCGTCCGTAATTAAGCAATGTAAGACTAGAAAGAAGGCAGCTAGCTAGTTATCGTCACCCACCATCAACTCTTGGGCTACTATTTTACCAATGAACAGTGGAATTGACCCTCACGGCTGAAAGGGCGAATATGTTTGGTGCGACGGGGATTCGAACCCGCGACCCTCAGATTACGAGTCGAACGCCTCAACCTACCTGGCCATGGCGGGCCTTCTTGCCCTAGAACAATAGCTTTCGGTATCTTTTCTAAGTCGTTCAGTTTTCGTGAAGTGTTGTCTCGTATGTTTAATTAAACTTGTTAACTCACTTCTGTGGCGTTTATCCATCCTGAAAAATGAATGCTTCAAGTACGCTTTCACAAGACATTGTGTTCTTCAATCACTAAGAATTATTAACTGTTTAAGAACTATTTATAAACGCCTTTCCTATCAAACAATAACACTGCTTAGTAAATACACTGTTGAATAAATCGCTATCCATACAGTGTATGTTTCTAAGAAATCTCAACGTGAAAAACCCGAGTGGCCCCTTGGGAATTTTCCCAATAACAGTTGTTATTCTAAGGTTCTTCTTAGTATTTTATTAGTAATGAAAATCGATAAAACTATTCGATTTTTTCTTAATTGTGTTCCTTGACGTTTCCACAATCAATAGTTATTTAAAACTTTTTTTTTTTTTTTTGCGTGGGCTGTGAAAAAATAAGAATAATTTTCTTAATTGTTCGGTTTTACTTCGTTCTCGCGTTTCATTAAACTCCATCGACGATCCATTTGATTTGTTTTGAATTTTGCTATCGTCACAGCATCACCTCACATTATTTTTTTTTAAGTTTTGCATAAAGCTACACGAGGGCTGTCTGCGCTAGCCGTCCCTAATTTAGCAGTGTAAGACTAGAGGGAAGGCAGCTAGTCATCACCTCCCACCGACAACTCTTGAGCTACTCTTTGTACCAACAAATAGTGTGATTGACCGTCACATTATAACGCCCCCACGACTCTCGGATTACGAGTCGAATGCCTTAACCACCTGGCCATGCCGGGGCCTCGTCAACGATTCAGATGTACTGAACTTCTTTTCTTGTAACAAATAATAATTAATTAACATAACTATATACGAAATTCAATGACATTCTAAAATATCAAGAAATGTCCTATGGTTTTTCATGGTAAAACATTTTGAAGTAACACACTAAATTTTATAATAAAACTGTTTGTGATAACTGGTCCCGCATCCCGAACCCTTGGATTTACTATTCGGGCGTACTGATCTTAAAAACTTCGAAGTGTACTAACTGAATAACTTCGGTGATGTTATGAGACTCTGGTATGACCGTGTGAAACCAGTAGTCACAAAGAAAGAAGTTAGACAATCTAATGATACCGATAGTCTTGAAACGTACGTAACTGATTTAGACATGGACTTGGGGGTATTCAATCGAGTACGTTAAAACGTGACAAGAAATCACACTCAAAATACTATCGTATTCATGTTGTAATCTTTGCATGGCTTCATCACCACTTCTGCTGTGACAACAATAAGCCTAGCGGTTATCGTGTCAAAATGCGTATCGGAACGTCCGTATATTTCGCGTTGCTGGTGTGCACGCAACGCACGTTCAGTTTTGGACGTATTCTGAGTGTAAGAGCCAATCCTGTTATTTAGTTCGAAGCCGGAGAAGTACCTTATGGCCGCGAGTTCTGCTGATTGGCTATCTTCTTTTTGGTCAGTAGTTCAAAATTAGGGACAGCTATATCCGAGCCATACAGGGTTCTATATTTGGCTGTTCAGTTCGTGTAGCATAAGGCGCCGTTTAAGTTATAAATGTCAAAAGCTAGGTTTGTAGTTAGTATTCTTATAACCACCAATGAATTCAAACACAGCACTTATATGATAAAATCGTATTATGGGACATATTAAAAAAAACCAAATAACAACACCATATGGTGGGGTAACAAAGAAACGTGAGAGAAACTTTATTGGTTTAGAAGATAATACGGGAATTGAACATAGGAACACTTGACTTGGATAGGCTGCCAACAACTGGCTCTTCCTGACTTTAATAAGTAGTCTGTTTGACTATTGTTCCGAACACTCGAGGCTGGCTAGTTATAGATAGTGGCTATTTACAAGGAAATGTGCCTCAATACTTTGCACATGTACAAACATCTAACACGAAATGAAGTTTGTCACAGATTCAACCTTATTCAGGTTTTACGGTAGAATTCTACATATACACAGGCTGTTAATAACGTTTATTTAATTTTAAATGCACATAGCGTGGATTAAAATGAGATTGGCTGAGTTTCAGTTTCATATTTCATATTATTTTTTTTCAATTCAGAATCGCTTTAATTGTTTTTTGCTTAGTCAAACTTTTTAATACGACGAGTTGGCACAATGTCGTTGTCATCATATGATGACGAGCGGTCTCGATTTCCGCTACAGTTTTTATTTGCAAGCTCTTTCAGAGAAACAATAATTAACATGTACACAATTTCTTAAAAGAAGATAAACAATACACAAAATCGAATTGTTGTAGTCATTCTTTACTTATTTAGATCTAAAATACGCATGCGTAGTTCGTTGAATAACATATGCTCATAACTTTGTGAACACACATTCAGACGTTTCTGCATATTCAGCTAAGTTTGCCTTCATTACATCTTAAAATATACCTTGCTCTCCAATAATTTAACTTTTGATTGTTTTATGGTTCTTATTCTTTGTTTTTGTGAGTTTCTTTGTTTCAACTCATAAAACGTAGCAGACTGAACATTCATAACAGTTCCATTAAATAAAGCTACGTCTATATGAGTTTCTTTGTTTGTTTGGCCGCGTAAATATTTTAAAAATAGACCAGGATTTATCATTCTAATACATCATGCCTACAAGAAAGCGTATTTTAAAGGGCATGCGTGAAAATCACAAGGAAAATTCAACGGAAGGTCATGAAAACTCTGCACGTGTTTTACGGATCGCGGTTAGGATATGAATTTATTGAAATATTGTTAACATTATGTTTTTGTTCTACTTATTCATAATTTCTTGAAATGTACGATAGAAACAGGATTTATGCTACAACGATGTAACAAAACTGATATCTTAGCATCTTGTTTATTTATTTCGAGTTTCGCCTGAAGTTACTCGAGGGCTGTCCGTATTAGCTGTTTGTTTGTTTGTTTTTTGAATTTCTCGCAAAGCTACACGAGAGCTATCTGCGCTAGCCATCCTTAATTTAGCAGTGTAAGACGAGAGTGAAGGCAGTTAGTCATCATCACCCACCGCCAACTCTTGGACTTCTCTTTCACCAACGAATAGTGGGATTAACCCTCACATTATAACGGCACCACGGCTGAAAGTGCGAGCATATTTGGTGCGACGGGGGATTCGAATCTGCGACCCTCGGATTACGAATCGAGCGTCTTAACCATTGCATTAGCTGTCCCTAATTTAGAGGTGAAAGACTAGAAGGAAGGCAGCTGGTCATCTCCAGTCATCACCATCTCATGGGCTACTGTTCACAAAATAATGAATTGACCATAGCTTATAACGCCCCTCCTATTGAAATGTCGAGCAGGTTCGGAAACTGGATTCTTAACTTAACGTCTCACAAAGATTCAACATACATGATTGACTACGCGTGTAATCTTTATACAGATCCACACATTTTAAAACATCTATCTGTGGGTTACCACGACAACAGCACATCTCCACTTAATTTAAAATAATTACCTATGAGCTACCAATGGCAACAACCCAGATCTACGTATAATTTAGAACATCTATCTGTGGGTTACTATGGTAATCACACACATTCCATTTATTCAAAAACATATTTCAGCGAGATAAAATATCGTGGTAAAAAAAACACCGCTAGACATATTTTATAGAAATTCGTCTGTGGGTAAAGGTGAAAAATATATTACAGCGTATTCTCATATTACATATACACACATGTATATAATACAAGTTCAGTGATTTTGAGTAAAACGAGGTCCCAAGTAATATGAAACTATCTATAGCGGTTAATCATTCCATTATGTTTCAGCTCCAGGGAGCGAAAAAAAACAACAAAGGTATCAGATAAGTATAAGTAGACTGCGTGGCTGTTCTTATATTCTCCTTTCGATTAATAGCTTTCCACAAATGTCAACAAATAGAATCGGAACAAAGACAGTGAAACTAGTGAGATGTTTCATAGAAAACCATTTATTTATAAAAGATACGAATCACAACTATAATTGTGAATTTCTTTAGTAGATTCTAAAGATTAGCTTTGGAATTGTGATGAAAACATAGGGCAAGTAATGGCTGAAAGATATCATGTGTTATAACCCCAAAATTAATTCATATGCACATATTTCGTGAATGTATTCTTGTAAATAAAAGTATTGATATCTTGTGATATACAAATTATATCTTCTTATCTTATCTTAACGTTTACATATTGTGAACCAGCTGGAAAATTCGTTATCTTATTTGTACTATATATTTTTCAACAGTTAGGTTTGACCATTGATCCTTTAATATATTTGGATATTCAAAATCGCTTTAATATGACGGACAAGTAAGTACATTATTTCATTTCGTGCCTAAAAGACACATAACGCTGGCGTTTAATTACTTCCAGTTTTCTCTGGCTAAACCGGATGAACATTTTCAAGCATTTTGCTTGAAGTCCATCACAGATTAACCCTCAGTTGGAATTTCTTATACAGCTGAATGGTGGCCCGGCGTGGCCAGATAGTTATGGTGCTCGACTCGCAATCTGAGGGTTCGAATCCCCATCTCACCAAACATGTTCACCCTCTCAGCCGTTGGGGGAGTTATAATGTGACAGTCAATCCTACTATTCATTGGTAAAAGAGTAGCCCAAGAGTTGGCAGTGGGTGGCGATGACTAGCTGCCTTCCCTCTAGTCTTTGATGTGACGGAGATTCGAACCCGCAACCCTAAGATTACGAGCCGAGTGCCTTAAGTACCTGGCCATACCGGGCCTCATTTCGTTAGTAAAATACGTTTTTCTAACCCTAAACGAGAGTGAAGCTGGTCGCAATTAAATTATATCGGAGGTAGCAGTGTGTTGATCATGGAAGATTTTCTTCATGAGAAATGCTCCAGATACAGAACTCGATACTGAAAATAAAAATATACTTACAGTTTGTTTTATAAAAAACACAAACTGGACTCAGCATGAGCACGTGATTAAGGCGTTCGACTCTGTAATCTGACGGTCGCGGGTTCGAATCCCCGTCGCACCAAACATGCTAGCCTTTTCAGCCATGTGGTCGTTTTAAAATGTGATGGTCAATCCCACTATTCGTTGGTAAAAGAGTAGCCCAAGAGCTGACGGTGGGTGGTGATAACTAGCTGCCCTCCCCTCTAATTTCACACTGCTAAATTAGGGACGACTAGCGCAGATAGCCCTCGTGTAGCTTCGTGCGAAATTCAAACACAAAAAACAACAACAAACTAATATTAAATAAAACACAAGAAGCATTGTGAGATAAGTTATATTATCTGTTTCTAGCGATGTGATTCCGCAGCAATACCGTTGTACCGGGGAGGGTTTGTTTGTTTTTAAACTTCGCAAAACTAGCAAAGATACGCGAGGGTTATCTGCGCTAGCTGCCCCTAATCGAGCAGCGTAAGACTAGTGGGAAAGCAGCTAGTCATCACCAGCCACCGCCAACTCTTGGGCTACACTTTTACCAACAAATAGTGGAATTGATCGACACATTATAACGCCCTCACGGCTGAAAGGGCAAGCATGTTTGGTGTGACGGGGGGTTCGAACCCGTGATCCTTAGATTACGAGTCGAACGCCCTAACCACTTGGCCATGCTGGGTCGGGATAAGCGAACTGTTGGAGTGATGATTGGTGATATTTATACTGAATAACCAGAAATA
Organism: Tachypleus tridentatus; assembly: GCF_004210375.1. Classification (NCBI taxonomy): domain Eukaryota; kingdom Metazoa; phylum Arthropoda; class Merostomata; order Xiphosura; family Limulidae; genus Tachypleus; species Tachypleus tridentatus. Next base: position 53,320,455 of record NC_134832.1, on the reverse strand, counting down.
TTTATCGATTGTAATAAACAAGATTTTTCAGAAATGACTGGATAATGCATCTGCTAGTACACTGAATGTTAAAGAAAGGATAACAAATATCTTAAAACAATAAAATATGTTAACTTACACTAAACACGGGAGATTTTTTTGCTATGTCAGGTCTACATTTCATACGCAATTGTATTAGGTTGAGGAATAATTCGTGAGCGTTTTTAAATAATTTCATTCAAGCATTACATGCAAGACTATACAATACTTCAATGCATGAGCACATTACACCCAAAACATTTATTATGATACTTTATTTCTTGTAATACCTCGGTATATAGTATGCATTGTTTTAAACGAAATTGCAAGAAATTAAATGCGAAAAGCAGATGGTGTCGAAAATGCTCGAGTTTGTCCACTTGACATTCCATTTAATGAGCTGAAAATGAAAGCAAAAATTAAAGACATATGAAAATCAAACACACCATCTATTAGAGCAAAAAATTATTTACCAAATGACGTGAAATATTTTGCGAAAGCGTTTCATTTATGAATATATTTTTTTAACTTGAAAAAACGCTCACGAATTATTCCTCAACCCAATACAAATACACCCAAGATCAGGCGTACATATACGTAATAATACATAGTTGAATGGGTTTCTTGCAGAGCTGGAATGCATTGTGTATCCAGCCACACACGTTTACATAAATATTACTTACTTCACGTGCAGAATGTTTAAACACGATCCGCACAACTTTTAAAAAAATGCACAGAAGTTTATTAAAAGGCAGAGCGAATAAAACTTCGCTCTCTGTCTTTTTTCAGCTTACAAAACTATGATCCGTAATCAAAAATTCACATAAAAGGCATAGAACCACTAGTTATACACGAAACAATTCAAGTTAAGTTACTCCGTACAGTTTCGCCAGTTGTTGTAGTTGATTTAAGAATATTAATATAAACAAAATCATTTTTTCATGAAATTTGTATTTGATCCTGTTTAACTAAACCAACATGGACTGTTTTGTGTTCGTGCAAATCTACAGAATTGGCTGTCACTGGTAGTAAGTCCGGACATTTAACCTCTGACTTGTCAGAAACGTTTGTTCCTTTGTTTCCAATTTCGCGCAAAGCTACTCGAGGACTATCTGCGCTAGCCGTCCCTAATTTAGCAGTGTAAGACTAGAGGGAAGGCAGCTAGTCATCACCACCCACCGCCAACTCTTAGGCTACTCTTTTACCAACGAATAGTGGGATTGACCGTCACATTATAACGCCCCCACGGCTAAAAGGGGACGAGCATGTTTGGCGCGACTGGGATTCGAACCTGCAACCCTCGGATTACGAGTAGAACGCCTTAACACGCTTAGCCATGCCGGGCCTGTGTCAGAAACGAGTCCATCCAATGAATGTTTCTTACATTTATGTGATATTCATTAAGTCTTTGTTTTAAACACAAGTTGATAATTAAATTTCTACCATGTCTACTGTATTCTCCAGTTTTACTCACAATATTTCTTTAAAGGAAGGTAAAATTCAGTTGTTGTTTTTTTAGGGGAGGTGGAAATACACAATTTAAAAACTTGGTTAATAATATTTACTGATAGCTAGCAACAGCTTTAAAACAATTCAATTCCGCGTGCATCCCAAAAGGGCCAGTCTAAATTAGAACATGTGCTTATAATCTGATTAACCAGAGTAAAAGAAGAAGAATATGGCAAGATATTGTTTGTGTAACAACAGGATATGGTTTATCCTGCACGATAATTTACATTTAAATTTTTCTTTTACTAAAACATCTGAAAGAAGAGAGAAAAAATGATTCACCGCTACTCCAAGAATACATTTAATTCAAAATTTAAGGTTAGTTAAATACGACAAAAATGAACTATTTAATTGAACTATTCTGTATCGCCACACTACAAAAGGGCCGTCAATTTAAATTCAGTCAAAGACAGAGCAAACACTTGAATATTATCCATAAAAATATCACAAAGTATGTAAAATGTAAACTTGTATATCTGGCCATTAGTTTTACTGCAAGTGCTACTAGCGCAATATTTCATTAATGTCATGACATCAATAATTTGGACAGATGAAACATTTAAATATATGACAGATGAGTTGATTCGTACACACACTGTGAGGTTAATCAACGAAAACCTTAACCAATAGAGATAAAACTAAAAAATTAATAATAATACCAGCTTCATTAGAATTAAATTTGAATTATATCAGTGAGCTTCGAAAACTTTATTAATGGACGTTAATAATAAAATCAAACTGGTAAACTACACGTTTTGTAACAATTATTTATTTTATACTGATGTGCATTAATAATAAAATAAAACCGGTAAACAACACGTTTTGTAACAACTATTTATTTTATACTGATGTGCATTAATAATAAAATAAAACCGGTAAACTACACGTTTAACAATTAATTGTGTTTAACAAAAAATTGTGCAATGAATTTAGTATAGACAGGTTATATTAGGCTGGAGCTGACATCATGCTAATTGTGAATATGTTATAATACTCAGATATTTCTTGACACTTGCGTTTATAACACTTGTAGAATTTTTTTTTTCGAAAGAAGGCGTAATATCTGTCGTTCAGAAATAAATTGAAGCTACCATAAAGTTTTTCTCTGTTGAAATTTTATAACGTAATCACGTATCCGTATACACTCAGACATACATCATATATATATACATATATGTATTTGTAACACCCCGATGAAGGCCTGGCATGGCCAAGCGCGTAAGGCGTGCGACTTGTAATCCGAGGGTCGCGGGTTAGCGCCCGCGTCGCGCTAAACATGCTCGCCCTCCCAGCCGTGGGGGTGTATAATGTTACGATCAATCCCACTATTCGTTGGTAAAAGAGTAGCCCAAGAGTTGGCGGTGGGTGGTGATGACTAGCTGCCTTCTCTCTAGTCTTACACTGCTAAATTAGGGACGGCTAGCGCAGATAGCCCTCGTGTAGCTTTACGCGAAATTCAAAACAAACGAAACCAATCATTGATGAATTATGTCTAACAGATGGTACTCTGACTAATCAAAATTACATTTTGTAAACCCGCGGCTATTCTCGACACTTTCCTCAAATATAATTTCGCTAAATTGTAAAATGTGGAACATTTCCAGAATTGTTTTCTATAAATATCCGTCTTCTATTCGAACTGATCGATTTGAATCATCTAGAAAGAAAAAAAAATCACGTGCGAGAAACCGTAGGGTCAAAAAGGATACAAAATACGATGCGTTGGGAAGAACTTCCTTTCTTTTAGAAGAGGAAACCTTACAAAGATGCGTTTTAATAATAATAAATATATTCTACCTCAATTCAGTCGTATTTATTTATTCTTACTTGCATAACAGCAACATCAAAATACGTTCAGCAAAAGACGGTCATAACAACGTTTCTCAAGTTTAATCCGAATGCATACTGAAAAAAAACCAACAAAAAAAACAAGATATCGCAGACCAACTTCCATTTATATGTAAATATCAGAATAACTGGTAGTTGTACCAGCCAGGTTTATATGCTCAACACTACGAAAACGCGATCCCTTATAAAGGAAACAATGATTCAAAGAGGCAAGTTTATAAACCTGATTAGAATGAAATTAGCACGTATTTCAAGTCTTCACTTGATTGCAACCAGAATGCGCCACCTCTGACACGTGTAATATTTGAGTTAAAAGCACGTGTTGTGTTAATTACTGCTATTATACTTCAACGCGGAAAACTGCGTTAGTATATCTTCCAAACCACTACTTGAAGAGAATTTGAACATATGTCTGATGAGCGTTTCATCACAGAGTTAACAGATTCGTGTGACAACTTGAAATCATATTTTACCGTTTGTTTACATATTGTATCCACCAGCGATTGATATTAGATTTAAAAAAAACAGAAAAAAAAGAAGTTAGTTACTTTGTAATATATATATATATTACAGTGAATTATTAGTGAATAAAAACACGTTTACGAAAAGTTTGTTTGTTTTGGAATTTCGCACAAAGCTACTCGAGGGCTATCTGTGCTAGCCGTCCCTAATTTAGCAGTGTAACACTAGAGGGAAGGCAGCTAGTCATCACCACCCACCGCCAACTCTTGGGCTACTCTTTTACCAATGAATAGTGGGATTGACCGTCACATTATAACGCCCCCACAGCTGAAAGGGCAAGAATGTTTGGCGCGACCGGGATGCGAACCCGCGACCCTCAGATTACGAGTCGCACGCCTTAACACGCATGGCCATGCCGGGCCAATGTTTACGAAAAGAAAGTAAACATGTAATTTATTGTATCAGATGAACTGTAACATTAAGAAGCATCTAATAGTGCATTTTTATACCGCCAGATGCCAGTGTAAAGTAAAGAAATTAAGAGCACAAGTACCGATGTTATAACTCTGTAATTCTTTCGGATTCTTACCAATATATTAATGTCTGAAACAACTGGAGTTCCTTCATCAGGTTCTGTGTTTGTATAGAAAATTTTAAAGTTGGAGAAATCCGCTTACGGGTTTTTATTAATCTCTTAACAATATTAATATAATTCTTTAGTCTCTGAGAGGCCTACTTACGAGTTATTCATGTCTTCAAATCGTTAATATACGTCACCGATGTCTGAGATACGGTTTCTTTATTAGTTTCCTATTTAGTCAAATCTGAAGCAAGGGACTAGATAACTTTTGTCTGTCAAATAAAATAGAGGGTTGAATACGTTATGCTAAAACGATTTAAGGGCCTGACCACGTTGTTAAAGTCCATGCCCCCACATCTGGTCATGCTATATTTTACGACCGGACATAATTACAGTTGCTATGCTGAATAATTTCTTTTGCATAAGGCTCTTTTTATAAGATTGTCATGTCCAAAGCACACTAATCTTCGGTGTCAGCTTTCTATAAACCGTATAGTTTTATATTTTAACCCCTTCGTGTGTGTTTCTCAGCAATTTTTCTAAAAAAACAAACATCACATTAATGGATTTGGCCAAAATTTTGTATATACATTTAGACTATGACCCAAAGGTCAAACGTTAGTGTTAAGAAAGTTCCGGAAAGTCTCTATCTGTCAGCATGGGGACCGATTTTTCAAGCTATTTTTTCTCTGTTGCGTAGCCAAAATGACTGGATTTTGATGAAAATTGGTGGTCTTATGTAGAATATCGCTCTTCACAGTCCTGCCAAAAATGGTCCGTATCCGTCGATAATTACGGACATAGAACGCATTTTCGTATTTTTGGAGAACCGAATAACATGAACTCTACTCTCCACTGAGCGCACCTTCAGTTCGATACTGTAACAGTAGCCCAAGAGTTGGCGATTAAAACTGTTGACTGGCCGTCTGCTCTCCAGTTTATTAAATCAACATTAGGAACAGCTGTGTGCAGATAGCCCCTGCGAACTTTTGACACGAATGCAAATAAAGTTTATTTATGAAACCTCTTTTCTGAATGTCACATATAGAAGCACCCTATTTTATAAATCAACTTTGCTATAATATTTATATAATAACGAAATACCTTTATTTGCCGACATGTAAATCAAATTCAGCAGAGAGTTAAGGTGTTTTCCACACATGAATGCGATCATTTATTACTGTCAGGTGAGATTTTAATTAATGAAAAAAGAAAGTAAATGACAGCTTTGGTTTTGATTTATTACAAAGTTATTGACAGTTGTCGTCCCTCTAGTAATTTATGAAGCAGAGAACAAATAAAAAGTAGATTCCGGTTCATATACTGGATACTTGGTAATAATGTCTCTCTGTTAATAAATGTTTTAAAAACAACATTATCAATAGTTTAGAAACGCAAGAATACATAATTTATTTTATAAAACGAAACCGCGGTTTCGCTTGGCAGTGAGGTAAACTTTAACGTTCTTTTCAGCCGATCATAGTTTCAGTTTGATCAGATTTGTTTTGTTTTTAAATTTCGCGCAAAGCTGCACGAGGGCTATCTGCGCTAGCCGTCCCTAATTTAGCAGTGTAAGACTAGAGGGAAGGCAGCTAGTCATCACCACCCACCGCCAACTGTTGGGCTACTCTTTTTACCAACGAATAGTGGGATTGACTGTGACATTATAACGCCCCCACGACTGAAAGGACGAGCATGTTTTGGTGCGACGGGGATTCGAACCCGCGACCCTCGGATTACGAGTCGAATACCTTAACCCACCTTGCCGTTCCGGGCCCAGTTTGATCAGAGTGAAGACAGCTTGTCATCACCTCCCACTGCAAACTCTTGGGACATACTTTTACTAACGAATAGTAGGATTGACCGTCACATCGTAATGCTGTCATAGTTGAAAGGGCGAACGTGTTTCTGGAACGGTGACTTAAATCTACGACCCTTAAATTGCGAGTCAAGCGCCATAAACACGTTACCCTATAATTGCAAGAGGAATTATAAAATTGGCCCGTTTCACCTGCGCTTCTCAAGCCTTGAGTGCGTTATAAGAGTGACAGTTAAGTTCCAATACTTAGTCGTAAATAAAAAACTCGGCTGTAGATGCTGTTGGATACCTCTAGTCTATCATGCAGTTGAAAATTGAAGACAAGTCTTGTGTAGCCTCGCGCGAATCATCTGAAGCAAACAAGCATACATTCTTATGATTGACATCAACAGTGTGGTCAACAAACTGCAGTTCGTATCTTGACCGGTGGCTAAACTGACTTGTGATGTGATGACTTGGTTTCGTGCTCTCAGATTTATTCTCTACAAAACAAAAACAAATCTCCGTGGTTCATAACGAACCAATAAATGTTGTCAGTACAAACCACAGAAGTAAATCATTCGTTATGGTACAGCGTGTTTCTCACCACATGTCTAGGATGATAATTAAACCATCACGGTCGTTACGTAAGAAAGAAACCCAAACAGATTACATTGAAATAGATGGCACTACTGGTTGTGTGAAAGATAGCCCAATCAAGTACCAGAACTCTCACTCAGATGTTGATTAATAAAATAGTTGGTGAATACAAATAAGTAGTAACCCCACTACCACACACACACACATATACACAAAACAAAGTTGTACCACTACTGGTTGTAATCCTGTTTTATATTCCACCCAGTTAATACAACACTGTTCACTGTTAATATATCGTGCGAAAGAACTATACCAGTCTATTGATTAAAGATAAATGCATATAAGCAATGAATAATTCATGTAAAAAATGTGACCAGTTCATACATGTTATTGTTGAATAATTCATGTAAACAATGTGGCCACTGAATACACGTTATTGTGGAATAATTCATGTAAACAATGTCACCACTGAATACACGTTATTGTTGAATAATTCATGTAAACAATGTGACCAGTTCATACATGTTATTGTTGAATAATTCATGTAAACAATGTGACCACTTCATACATGTTATTGTTGAATAATTCATGTAAACAATGTGACCAGTTCATACATGTTATTGTTGAATAATTCATGTAAACAATGTGACCACTTCATACATGTTATTGTTGAATAATTCATGTAAATAATGTGACCACTGAATGCATGTTATTGTTGAATAATTCAGGGAAACAGTGACCGTTTCACAGATGTTACCAAAAACTGTATCACACGAACCGTAAGAATGTCTCTGAAATCATCGCCTTTTTGAGATGATTTAAAGAAACAAGATGAACGTTTCGCATCATTTTGTCACAATAACCAGAAGTGAAACCAGAGTCAGAAACCTATTATTCCTTGATACTATATAGCTTAACATTTCAAGTATAAATAAATCCCAACTTACTTAAATGTAGTTAACAGAAACATGCACATGTGCAAGTAATGTATACAAAGTCATACGATAGTGCAATAGAATTTCACCACGTGATTAACGGTTATAACCTTCACTGTACCGTTATCGAATTGCACTTTGCTAATCTACGATCACCGTCATCAATGGTAACCCCCTCCGGTGGCTCAACAGTAAAAGTGTGGGCTTAAACCCTTACAACTCGGGTTCCGATACCACCGGTGAGCAGAACGCGTGTAGTTAATTGTGTACTTTCGTGTTTAAGGAAACAAACCTACCAGTCCACTTACCCGGTTACATTCGGCTAGATGTGACTGACTTTCTTTGCTGTGCTCCAGACTGTCGTGTAAGGAACCCACGGAGAGCCGGCGGGATAAGACACCACGAAGACCGCTGCTCCGCCGGGAGGTGTTGCGGTGGTGACCCCGCTTTCCTGCAAATTCAGGGCCACTCATCCACGTAGAGCAAAGAGGGTTACATCAGTTGCACTCCAGCGTTGATGCGTGTCTCTATCGGCAAGTGTTTAATGCACGCCGATTGGTAGTAGCCTGTCGTGTCACGAGGAGAACACGTGGTGATTTTATTGTTATCACGAACACAATGGGTTCAAGGTAAGGTGGTCAATGAAGCCATGTCTTGATTAAAGTCCAGACGTCAAGTCTACAACCGGGGTTCATTTGACTGTACAGGGCGAGACTGTTTTTTTCTGAAAGGAAACAGTTTATAGGCTACGGTATTACACTGTATTAAATCAAGAACGTTATTAAACCATACATATATCATATATAATGTGTAATATAGGCTTATCTACGATTGATTTTTTTTTTACTTTTCAATAAACTACACAGTAATTTTTAATTATCTTCGTAAAAAAACAACAACATTCGCACATATCGTAGTAGAGGAGATAAAATAATGTTATCACATGTGGAACAACTGTTGTTATTTGAAGCTTGGGATAAACTTTTAATTTATTGCAGCCCCTTTAAAGATGTTTTCGCTTAACGACAAGGTTGCTCGGGAAGACAATAACATCATTAAACTTACATCAACACAGTAACGGATTACACGTCTTTCACTTAAAATTATTCGTGAGTTTCGTAGTTTGGCAGTTCTCTCTTAACTGTAATTGACAATCAACAGACCAGGTTACCACGAACTTGCCTCAAATTAGAATAAAAGACGAGATAGAAAGACGCGAGTTATGTTTGATACTTTATAGCAGAATGCACGAACTTACTAGGATATTTTCTTATTTCATTTATTTAAACATCTTGTTTTAAAGAGTCCCATTAACAGTATCTAATGTTCGCGTACGGTGTTTTCATGAGTTTCATTACTCAAACACCGTTGTTCTGGTTCTCTCGGCTATTTGGACCTCAATTAGTTTATGAAGTCACGCTAGTTGTTACAAAATATTCCACTGAAACACATAAATCATCTTTAATATACACTTTCCTTTTTTTGAGGTTCCGATAGTATTATGAACAAATATTGAATATTAGATTACATCACAGTAATTAGGTTATGAGATTTCACAAAATATTACAGATTATTAACAGGGATCTCACGGGATCATATTAATTAACGGACGAAATTTCACGATATCGTGACTATCCATACAGACTGCAAACAATCACATTTATTACACTATGTAACACAAATTTTGTTCCTGGATAGCATGTGTTTTTTCTTAACTGCTTATGTTGTAAAAGAACAGAAAATGGCCATTATTCCCTTCAAACTTTGTTTTTGTGACCTGGATAATGAAGTTTAGAAATTAACCTATTTTCTATGTACAAACGGACAAATTTGCACATTTTCATTTACATAAGGTCTGAATAAAACAACATATGAATCAAGGTTTACATGTATTTCTACTAAAGTTATATAAAAATATTTAGAAGTGAGTAGTTTTTCGAGATTTATTACTGTAATGTAAATTACTTTCATGTATCAGCCCCCAAATATAGTCTCGCATCATGTTTTTTTATACGTTCCCAGGCCACAAAAGCAAAATTTGAAGAGAAAAATAGGTCTTTTCCATTTACTTTAGGCATAAACAACTGGGAAATAACAGTTTATGTCCAGGAACAAGAAAAAGTAAACATTGTGTTACATAGTGTTATTTGCCAGGTTGTACGGTGTTATGTTCGTCCTGTTTATTTATATGTTCATCTTGTCGTATTAAATCGATATTTCTCTATCTTCTTTTGGAAGCCATTTATTTCCGGAAGTGTCGTACATTTTAAAACGTACTTGATTGTTTTTGTTTGTCTTTCCAACAGCTAGTTGACAACATAGTTCAATTTCTCGAAACGGACTTCCTACTTAACAGTTTTCGTTTGTTTTGCATCCTCAGGTTAAAATTGTTCACTTAAATTATATTTACTTGGGGTGGGGGTTGGGGGTTTGTATGTGAACAAAAAAACTAAATAATGAGTTATCTGTGCTCTGCCCACGAAGGGTATCGAAATCCAGTTTCTAGTGTTGTAAGTCTGCAGACGTACCGCTGTGCTACGATCGGAGGCGGGGAGTCACAGGAGTGAAAATGACTTTGGTTTGTTTTTAATTTCGCACAAAGCTACACGAGGGCTATCTGCGTTAGCCGTCCCTAATTTAGCAGCGTAAGACTACAGGGAAGGTAGCTAATCATCTCAACCTCACCGCCAACTCTTGGGCTACCCTTTTACCAACGAATAGTGGGATTGACCGTCACATTATAACGCCCCCACGGCTGAAAGAGCGAGCATGTTTGGTGTGACGGTCATTCGAATCCGCGACCCTCAGATTACGAGTCGATTGCTTTAACCACCTGGTCATGCCGGGCCAGGAGATGACCCCTGAGTGTTGGAGTGTAAAATTGCTGAGGTTGAGATTAAAAACAATGATGTTGTATTGAATTAATAATTAATATTGGTGATTAGATATAAAAACTACAGAATTCGGATCTTCAGCGGAGACCCAGGAAAAAACCCGGTGTATCTAGTTTTGATAGCTTTGTTTGTAAACACAGAAATTCAATAGTTTTTGTCTTAATTACAGATCTTTGGTTCCAAATAAGTTATTTTATTTGAAAGATTGTTTAGGCAGAGTATTCGTGATGAAACTTGTCTTGTTGCCGTCCATTCCACGAAGTTTCATTAAGTTATTTCCAATGTTAAAAAAACAAATATTCAAATATTCATGAAGAGCATTAGCAAAGACAACCAACATTTAGACAGATGATAAAATCTATCATTTTTCAAGCTACAAAAGTCCAGAGACGTACAGTCGAAGCTGTACTTTTTAAACGTGTTGGACTCTTGTGTCATAAACCTCCATCTAACATAGCACAGGTAACCACATTTAATATAAAGGCGATACCATTCATGATTTATATTATCTGATTATGAAACAAAAAAACAAAACAAAACAAAACTGTTCGTCAAACAGTATCTCACCTCAAAGCTCATTTCACTCGAAGCAAACAACGAGTGGTCTCGCATATCGTGACGACAACCGTCATGAAGACATTTTACAAACTCGATGGGTTGTTTCAGCTGTACGTTGGTGTCGTTATAAAACGCACGTTGGTTTATCGTATAGAAACCGAATATCTGATCCGAGCTTCCTATACTCGCGCGGGAATGTTCGCGGCCAGAGACGGCGCACTGAGCAAAAATATTCTGCGAGCTGACTGGACGCTGGGTTTGCGTTGCCATAGAGATAGCTGACAACGCGCACCGTCTGTTTGCCAGGCTCGTTTTCGTGCGTACAACAATCGATGCAAAAATCGTGGACTCGGTAGAGGACTGTGAGTGTTAAAGATAGAAAGCGAGCAACACCTAAAGAATATAACACAAGAGCTTGAATTACAACGATATTAAATCAATAAATAATATCATGCCAAGTACTGCTACTGAGAAGCGCAGAATGTGTAAGGAAACTCGAGACCAGACCCTCGGTCTGCATCAGGCAGTTTAATCGACCTAAAGTGTTGCTTGTTAAAAAAGGTACACAAAGAATATACGGCGGTTCCACTTGTAATACTTTCGATCAATCCATCGCCGAATACACGAGCTCTGTCGTTGCTTGCTTATATTTAATCGTATCTTAATATACGCACGTGCGAGAGATGACGTTTTCTAAACCTTCGATTTAAATCCTTAATTACATTACAGATTTGTACGGCTTACGGTTCTCCCATCTAATGTTGCCGGCGAAGTTAGAAAAAACAAAATAAGAAATAAGACGTCGTTTATCACGTTTATTATTTATCTTGGAATGGAAGAGGCCATAAGATGTTGACCCGTGGAATTTACCTTTTGCTGGCACATAATGACGTCTCTGTTGTCCGTTTTTTCTGAATTTCGCACAAAGCTACTCGAGGGCTATCTGCGCCGGCTGTCCCTAATTTAGCAGTGTAAGACTAGAGGGAAGGCAGCTAGTCATCACCACCCACCGCCAACTCTTGGGCTACTCTTTTACCAGCGAATAGTGGGATTGACCGTTACATTATAACGCCCCCGCGGCTGAAAGGGCGAGCATGTTTGGCGCGAAGGGGATGCGAACTCGCGACCCTCAAGTTACGAGTCGCACGCATAACGTCTGTATCAAAAGTTGTTTGTGTACAGCATGTAGTTTTGTTTTCGTAACTACCCCCAGTAAATGTAACTTAATTAGTTGGTATTCTATGAAGCTTAGTCGACCTTCACTGGAATGACGTAGCAGATCACGTGCTCTCTTTGGAACAACTTACTTCACCAACGACCCTGATCTGTCTCACAGAAATGACCAAGGATTATTGGTTGACACAGTAATTTTCATTATAACTAGTTCGTCCGATGGATGGTGAGAAGATTAGTCCTAAACTATACAATTTATCAAATTTTCGGTGTATCTTTGAAGGTACGTGGACATCAAAAAAGCTGACATGGCCAAATGTGAAAAATTCAATTCTAATTATTTCGACTACACACAGCACTGACTTCGGGTTGTAATTACAAGTTTATGAACTAACTGGTGAGTTTTCACTGACTTCGGGTTGTAATTACAAGTTTATGAACTAACTGGTGAGTTTTCACTGACTTCGGGTTGTAATTACAAGTTTATGAACTAACTGGTGAGTTTTCGTCACTTTCGAATCTTTGTTTATCATCATGTTAACGATACCAAGAAATGTGTGTTTTTTTATCGTAATGGTTTTTTTTTGGGTTGAAGGGTTCTGTTTCGTAACTATTTCCTACATCATGTTCATGATAGGTTTAAGGTGCTGTTTCAAAGCCTATTTCTGTTTTGATCGTCCTGATGTATGAGGTTGTCTGATTTATATCGTTTAGTGACCTCGCTATACGAACATCGTCGGACAGAAATTCATACGCCTTCAGTCACAACTTTATCACCGGCGACACCGTATTATCGAATAGTCAGGAATTGGCCTCAAACAAATATAATGGTTCTAAAGTTGTTGCCCGGAGACGAAATGCTTTTGTGTTTGAATATGCAAATCGTTATTTATGGTGTGTTTAACCTTCTGTTGCTGGGACGTTGAAAATAGATATTGACTTCAGTTTAAGCTTCAGAACACCTTAAGAAGTTGTGCAATTTATTGTAGGTTATCAACAATATGGGATATGAAAGAATAAAACTGCGTATTACAATAATTTATCAACAGTATTGAAAGAGGAAAGTTATAATTATTTATCAACATTGTACAGTAACGAAAGAAAAGGTGAAACGTTATGATAACTTATTTACAAAATGCAGCAAAGAAACAGAAGGCGGGTTGCTATTATAATCTATTAACAACAAACAGCAGTGGTGAGCTAACCAGCGGCACCATAGGGGCCATCCTCAGATCTCTGGGTTTGGTTTTTGAATTTCGCGCAAAGCTACACGAGGGCTATCTGCACTAGCCGCCCCTAATTTAGCAGTGTAAGACTAGAGGGAAGGCAACTAGTCATCACCACCCACCGCCAACTCTTGGGTTACTCTTTCACCAATGAATAGTTGGATTGACCGTCACATTATAATGCCCCCACAGCTGAAAGGGCGAGCATGTTTGGTGTGATAGGGATTCGAACATGCGACCCTCGGATTACGAGTCGAGTGTCTTAACCACCAGACCATGCCATGCCCCCGAGATCTTCCCTGATTCACAAAGATATACAGCTATCTTTCATAATTTTTTTTACTTATGACTCTTAAAAATGTCTTACGGTTTATGACGGTATTTGAGGGCCACAAGTGTGACCCGCGGGTAAGTTTATTTTGGCCACTACTGATGTACATCAATAAATCTAAGAAAGTGGAAAAGTGTATCTACAGCATACATCAATACTCGCCAGTACAATTGTCCTGAAGAGGTTTTATTTGTGTTAGCTATCGGTTTATCACTTAGTCCATGAGCTAGTTGTTCTGTAGTGTGTTATACCAGATGAATTTCCGACTATATTAACATATTTTATTCGAAAATTTATTTGGTGGTCTATTTAAACTCTATTCGTCGACTGAATTTTGACATGTGATTGTTGACCTTTGCCATCTGTTGCTGCTTATGTCCGTGACCTTTTCACGTGTAGTTACTGGACTAACTTCACACGTGCTTCTGCCATCATCTTGTTTTTTTCGTGATTGGACTTTGTTGCTGTACAACAAACTCTTGTGGTCAGTTTCTCAATGTGAAGCAAATTTCCACGGTGTTGTTTGTCTTGGGACATCGGCGATGGGGGGCGCCGGGCTTAGAATTGTTTTCTAAAAGTTTTTCACAATAACTATTAGCTGCAAACAGAAATTCATCAGTTGAAAACTAATGTATAATGTTATTTGAAGAGATCTTCTCGAAATAATTAATCATTTACACCTAGTTCTGAGGTTCAAGATGTGAGCATTATCAAAGTAATTTGACAACGAAAACAAATGTGATATTGAATATCCCAGTAAGGAACTCGGCAGAATCAGCATGCTGGGCTACGGATCCAAAGGTTTAAGGTTCAAATCCACATTATGTTGTTGCAGATGATTTACATATCTGTGTTATAAATATATAAATAACAGTGGCACTTAAGCCCAATTTTCAGTTAGGACTGGCCATATAGGTGTTACTAATTAGTTGTCCTCCAACATTTCTAAATTTTAGACGGTTATGCCCGAACATGGAGTCACTGATCCGGTCGTTTAGTTTAGGTTCAATATAGCAATAGGTTGAAAATAGCAATATTTAAATAAGTGTGTGTGTGTGTTTTCTTATAGCAAAGCCACATCAGGCTACCTGCTGTGTCCAACGAGGGAAATCGAACACCTGATTTTAGCATTGTAAACTGAAGACTTAGAGCTGTCCCAGCCTGGGACTATTCATAAAAAAAAATTGAAAAGCCACAAGTCTGTTTTCCCATTAGACTTGGGAGCCTACCCTAGTGACTGAGAGATAAGTAATTCTGCATGGATATGACTACAAAAATGGATTTTGATACCCGTGGTGGGCAAAGCCCAGGTAGCCTATTGTCTACCTTTGCGCTTCTCAATAATCAAACCAAGTTAAACTCAGCTTATGCACTGAAAAAACTGCTTAATAACGTAGCAAAAGTTTGTTTGTTTGGAATTAAGCACAAAGCTACACAATTGGCTATCTGTGCTCTGCCCATCATGGATATTGAAAATCGTTTCTAGCGTTTAAGTCCGCAGACATACCGCTATGCCATTGGGATGGGGTAGAGGGGAGGGTTGTAGGAACAGACTGTTTTATAACATTTTATGATAGAGTAAAATAGCAAAGATGGAAGAGTTTTAAAATCAGAGGAACACAAATCAATCTCATGATTTGTAGTCGAAACGTTGAGATATGAGATCCTGTTATGGTATTCATCGTTTCACTACTACCTCATTGTTCTGAGCATGATTAAATCTAATTTACTATCATTAGATATTGAAAGAATTGATCGGTTAATTCATCAATATACAGCCTTATTAGAGTTAATGGTGAAGACTTATAACCCTAAAAATCAAGTTTATATACCTGAGATGGGCATAGCACAGATAACCCATTGTGTAGCATTGTGTTGAACAACAAACGATAAAATTAAACCACTAATTCAAGTGCTAACAAATTATTGTAATTTAAATACATTATTTTTTGGAAGAGGGGTTTAAAATTCTACCACGTTTCTCCAAAATACAGAAAAATGTTTCCAAAAGCATGAACTTACATATAAGAACATGAACTATTGGAGAAACAAATCCTTAGCTCGGCTGGAATAAAAAATCACTAGTACAGTTGTCAGGGGAACAGTGGCACATACCCTGAAGAGTGACCATTCACCTAAATGTTTCCCAGCGGGTCAAGAGATGAATTTATAGACGCACAACGCTAAAACCCGGGATTCTTTTTTCTGTGACATAGAGCGCGAGCGAATCCAGTCCATAATGTAGTTTTGTGCTAAAAGTTATAGTAACATCTTAGGAGTAGGTTTTGTAAATTACAAACTAGAAAACAGTGAAGTACAAGATGGGTAAGAAAACACTTTTGGCAAAGAAGTTCTATACGCTATTAACTTTTAGTTATATTGATAAATAATTTGTAAAAAAGGAAAATGATTGATGTGGTATTAGAAATCTAAGAGCAGATATTTCAAACATATTTCTTTCCTTTTCTTACTTTTAAGGCTTAATGATCCTGAATGAAAGAACTCAGCTCCTGGCACTCTGCAAGTATAGGCTTTGAAATTTATTGAACTCGAATACAACGATTTCTGATAAGAAGGCCTGCGTCTGAATATAGAAAGATTATCGTAACGAAGGTTCGAACATTTTCTAAAGAAATAGGTATGTATGAATTTTGTTTATGTACGTTGTTTTGTGCGGCTCGATTGAATTAAAAAGCGCAGAACAGTTGTCTGGAACCGCTAGAAACCAACCAATCAATTAATCAGTTGTCTGGAACCGATAGAAACCGACCAATCAATCAATCAGTTGTCTGGAACCGCTAGAAACCAACCAATCAATCAATCAGTTGTCTAGAACAGCTAGAAACCAACCAATCAATTAATCAGTTGTCTAGAACAGCTAGAAACCAATCAATCAATCAATCAGTTGTCTAGGGTGTTTATAATCTTCGAGTTGTCCTTGTGGTAAAATTCGGAGCTAACGAGCCGCGTTCAAATCCCTGTCATGCCACAAAATATTTGTCCACTTTAAGATGTGAGTGTGTTATAAGAGTGACAGTCAATCACTATTATAATCTTGATGATGGGTGGCACTGCACTGCCATTTCTCTGATCGATAGTTCAAAATTCAGGACATTTTTAATAGCTGCCCCATTCACCTACGATAGCTCCCCGCTAGTACAGCGGTAAGTCTCAGGATTTACAACGCTAAAATCAGAGGTTCGTTTCCCCTCGGTGGGCTCAGCTGATAGCCCGATGTGGCTTTGCTATAAGAAAAAATCACACTACGACATATATTTTTTCTTTAAATTTTCTCGAAAGAGTTTCATATTGCCGTGTTCTAATCATCTAATATTTATTACGCACGTTTGCCCTTTGAATTTATGAACGAAACAGATTTTGTGAAAATGTGAAACAAGGTTATCTGAACGAGTAACAATGAACCCTAGGCCCAGCACAGCCAAGCGTGTTAAGATGTGCGACTCGTAATCTGAGAGTCGTGGGTTCGCATCTCAGTCGCGACAAACATGCTTGCCCTTTTAGCCGTGGTGGCGTTATAATGTGACGGTCAATCCCACTATTCGTTGGTAAAAGAGTAGCCCAAGAACCCGAAACAATTGATACGTCGAAGCAAATGCCCGGCATTGCTAGGTGGTTAGGGAGCTTGACTTGCGATCTGAGGGTCATGGGTTCGAAACCCCGTCACACCAAACTTGTTCACTCTTTCACCGTGTGTGCGTTCTTGAGTTACGATCAATCCCACTATTTGTTGTTCAAAAGAGTAGCCCGAAAATTGAGAGTGGGTAATGATCAATAGTCGCCTTCCTTTGAACCTTACACTGCTAAATTAGGGACGGCTAGCGCAGATAGACCTCGTGAATTTTTCGAAAAATTTAAAATAAAAACGTACCTTGAAGTGAACATCCTTGTACATCAATACCTAGGAATAAAAATACAGTTTGAGACTGAAAACCTGGGAATGACACATAATGCCACCGAGCTGTTTTACTATTATAATAAGAAATTGATATATTTTCCCATCCCTTCACGCATGTGGCTCACCCTAGTGATGTAGTAAACGTATACATCGCTGTCAGTTCTCAAAAGTAACGAAATACCATCTTGTAGTTAGAAGCCATTGTTCCGTGTACAAACATAGATCTATCCATTACACAAAGAAAGTGTTGTATACTGACATTACAACGTTTCCCAAGTTAAAAATAACACGTGCCTCATATTTTAAAACGAGAAATTACCTTATACTAGAGCCATTTAACCTGGTATTCCAGAGTAAACTTTGCCATTTTACTGGCGTCATTTCACGTGTATACATTACGTAATTTCACGTTCATGAGCTTCGTGCTGCAGAAGGGGGGTACAAAGCACGAGTGTGTATTAGATTATTAACAATTTATGGGCCATGAAAAGAGACACAAAACAAATGTATACAATACTTTAGATTCACCAAACGAGTGTTGCCAAAAGGGACGATTTATAATAATATACTTTGTACAGTACTTTGTAAAACAGAATAATCTTGTTTGTTTTGAATTTCGCGCAAAGCTACACGAGGGCTATATGCGATAGCCGACCCTAATTTAGCAGTGTAAGACTAGAGAGAAGGCAGCTAGTCATCACCACTCACCGCCAACTCTTGGGCTACTCTTTTACCAAAGAATAGTGGGATTGTAACATTATGACGCCCCCACGGCTGAAAGGGTGAGCATGTTTGGTGTCACGGGGGTTCGAACCCGCGACCCTCAGATTACGAGTCGCACGCTTTAACCCACCTGGCTATGCCGAGCTAACAGAAAAATATTCGATATTTATTATTTCTGTTCCATTAACCTGCAGTACGTTTTTCCGTTTCAATAAACTTCCGTTTTTTTTATTTTGTTTTGTTTTGGCCCTCGTGTAGCTTTATGCGAAATTCAAAAACAAACAAACAATACGTATTTTTTTGTATATTTCACTTGTGGCCCTCAAATACCGTCATGAACCGCAAGACATTTTTAGAGTCATAAGTAAAAAATAAAATAAAATTATGGAAGATAGCTATATACTTTTGTGAATCAGGGGAAAACTTGGGGGTTTGGCATGGTCTGGTGGTTAAAGCACTCGACTCGTAATCCGAGGGTAGCGTGTTCAAATTCCCGTCACATTAAACATACCCACCCCTTCAGCCGTGGGGAGTTTATAATGTGACGGTCAATCGTTAGTAAAAGAGTAGCCCTAGAGTTGGCGGTGGGGGTTTATGACTAGCTGCATTCCCTCTAGTCTTACACTGCTAAATTAGGGACAGCTAATGTAGATAACCCGCGAGTAGCTTTGCGCGAAATTCAAAAACAAACAGTTCAATGACCTACGTATTTCAGAGACAGTAGGAAAAAATTAACAAATTATGAAAGTTTAAACTATTCTTGAAAATACCGTATTGTTTATATAGTAAAACTATTAAACTTCCAACAATAGTAAACGTATTTAGTATGAAGTACCGTGAGATGTTAATGAATAAACTACACACTCTTGAATATTGTTTACAATACAGAGAAATTCATTATTAAAAAAAACAACAATCGAATCATCAAGTGCCAAGTGGAGTCTATTTCTTTCCAGGGACAATGAAAGGTTGGTATTGTTCTCGAACTTCCCGTGTATGGCACACATTCCTAGAAATATAACTGTGCAAGGAAACGATCCTTTTCAGCGCCAGGACTTCGAATGGAAGTTTTGTAAGAGTATTCCACATTTTCATGACGTCACAATACAGTCAGCTTCCTTTTTTAATGACGTACAACCTTAATGCATGCCTGGCTTTATTTCTTTCTTCCGCATGCTGATGAACATAATAGTATATACTTTGTGACTGTACTCTATATTTAAAAATATATATTTTCTGGTTATTTTTTTCTACTGCATACGACAGTTAATTACACCGATGTAGTTTTATTTTCTCATTGTTATATACGAATTAAAAATATAATTCATAAACTGAGCAGCGGATCTAAAATGCGGACCTACAATCGTTTTTTTTTTTTTAAATAAATATTCTAAGTTATATACACTGCTGGCCAAAATATTAAGACCAATGAACATAAAGAAAAATTTGCATTTTACGTTGTTAGACTCAGCCACGTATTTGAGTGGAGCTTCGAAAGATGAAAATAAGAAAAGGGAAAATAAAAATAAAAAACTTTTGTAGAATTTAATAGGGAAAATGTGAACACTATGAAATTAGCCTAAATACTAGCTGGTCAAAAGTTTAAGACCACACTGAAACAAAGCGTTAATTGGTAAACACGTAACGAAATTTAGTCATTTGTGTTCAAGCATTAGCGTTGTCAACATCTCCCACTGACATCTGTGTTACATTGGGTAAAAACATGGCAAAGGCTAAAAAGTTGACAGAGTTTGAACGTGGCAGAATTGTCGAGCTGCAACAGCAAGGTCTCTCTCAACGTGCCATTGCTGGTGAGATTGGGCGTAGTAGTAAAGCTGCTGTTGCAAATTTCTTTAAAGACCCTGAAGGATACAGAACGAGAATTTTAAGTGGTCGGCCCAAGAAAATTTCGCCAGCGTTGAGCAGGAGGATTCGACAGGTTGTCCGGCAAGACACCAACCGATCGTGGAACCAGATTAAGGCCCTTACGGACGCAGAATGCAGCTCAAGAACAATAAGATGGCATCTACAAGAGAGAGGCTTTAAGAAACGTAAACGTCTTCAAAAGCTACGCCTCTTTCTACACCACGAAACAGCTCGGTTAAACTTCGCTGAGGAGCACCAAACATGGGACGTAGAAAGTAGACGAAGGTTTTGTTCTCTAATGAGAAAACATTTAACCTGAGTGGTCCAGACGGCTTCCAACGTTACTGGCATGATAAGAACATCCCACCGGAGACATTTTCTACACGACACAGTGGAGGAGGTTCCATCATGATTTGGGGTGCTTTCTCCTTCCATGGAACAATGGAGCTTCAGGTTATACAGGGGGCGTCAAACAGCAACTGGCTACATTGGCATGTTGGAGAGAGCATCCTTATTAACTGAGGACTCTCGCTTGTGTGGAAATGACTGGATCTTTCAGCAGGACAACGCTGCAATCCACTATGCCCGCAAGACAAAGGACATTTTCATGGCGAATAACGTGATTCTTTTGGACCATCCAGCGTGTTCGCCCGAACTGAACCCCATTGAAAATGTTTGGGGGGGTGGATGACAAGGGAAGTCTACAGAAATGGACGTCAATTCCAAACAGTGCATGATCTTCATAAAGCCATCTTCACCACTCGGAATAACATTCCAGCCAGCCTTCTGAAACGCTTATGTCGACCATGCCAAAGCGAATGTTTGACGTTATTCGCAATGACGGCCGTGCAACTCACTACTGAAACCTCTTGTTGGGCATTTAATACCCTGTTTAGGACTTGTTTTTGGTATGGTCTTAAACTTTTGACGATCTAGTATTTAAGCTAATTTCATAGTGTTCACATTTTCCCTATTAAATACCAAAAGTTTTTTATTTTTATTTTCCCTTTTCTTATTTTCATCTTTCGAAGCTCTACTCAAATAAGTGGTTGAGTCTAACAACGCAAAATGCATATTTTTTCTTTATGTTCATTGGCCTTAATATTTTGGCCAGCAGTGTATATAACTTAGAACACACTCATCTAAGTTTCTCTTGAGGATACTGAAAAGTTAGTACGTAATCAGATGACAAATGTAGAAGGTTTTTTTTTTTTTTTTGTTTTGGGATTTTACGCAAAGCTACACGAGGGCTAGCTGCGCTAGCCATCCATAATTTAGCAGTGTAAGACTAAAGGTAAGGCAGCTGGTCATCGCCACTCACCACCAACTCTTGGGCTACTCTTTTACCAACGAATAGTGGGATTGACCGTCACATTATAACGCCAACACGGCCGAAAGGGCGAGCATGTTTGGTGTGGCGGGGTTCGAACCCGCGATGTATTAAACCATCTGGCCATGCCGGGCCGTAAATGTAGAAGGACAGAAAGAAATACTTTAAATGCCGGGAAAGACGTGAACTGCCACATCATTTTCGAATATACAATGAATTATTTCTCATTGCACAAATAAATCCACAGCAAATTAACTTTTTACTATGGAAGTGACATTTAAATTCAACATGCTATGTATAACCTCTTGTTGTAGAAAATAAGTCCTATTTTAAATATCGCAA
Organism: Tachypleus tridentatus; assembly: GCF_004210375.1. Lineage (NCBI taxonomy): Eukaryota > Metazoa > Arthropoda > Merostomata > Xiphosura > Limulidae > Tachypleus > Tachypleus tridentatus. The sequence continues at coordinate 53,298,346 of NC_134832.1, read as the reverse complement.
AGAAACGGTTTATATAAAACCAAATACAATAATATGAGTAAACAATTGTGATTAGATATACAGATTGAGATATTGTTAGAGGTAGAGAGTGATTGTTATTTTGCGATATACTGAATACCTTATAAAATTGATATCAAATCCAAATATAACTGGTCTGACAACAATGGTCCGAGAATTGGCATTGGTTTGTATTGACTAACCGCCTTCTCTTTAGCCTATTAATTGAAAATTAGTGACGGCTGGCGCAGGCAACTTTCGTGTAGTTTGCGCAACATTCAACAAAACAAATAAGATGAAATTCCTTGACTTATGTACAGACACATTTAACAAAAAAACCAACACTTAACCTATCGCGAACTTTACGAAAACGAGACTGCGATTAGTTAATTAACTCACGTGCTATACTGGACAGTTTACTACTTCCGTTTTACCTGATAGATGTGAACAAACAAGACTTAACTATATTAGTTCTTGCCTCGTGGTAGGAAAACAAAACAACGATGTAATAATTTTGTACGAGGAAGTGGCGCAATGTGCTCTCCGTAAAATCCTCTATTAAAAAGTTTGAAGTAAAGACGACTATTTTCTCCGAAAGGGGGCCGAAAGTCCCCTGTAGGAGTCATCTTTCTATAACCATTCGCACCATAATACACTAGTGTGCTGTTTGTTGGTAAGTCGGTAGACATTAAAATGACGTCACATAAGGGACTTTTAACGTTATAATTTGTACTGTTGTGACGTCAGTAAAGGGTGCGCATGCCATGAATCGCGAGAAGAATTATGTTGTCTATAGGTTACTTTGATTTTATGCACTCTTGAAGCAGAACAGTTTCGGGAACCCTGCAGAAGTACATCTAGTACTAATATTTCATGTTTAACGTTTGTCAAATATCTCAAGATCAAAAATTAGTTTATTCTTAAAGTTATACTGGTATTCTCATGTAAGAGTAATATTATTATTGTTATCTTAAGATATACTCAGCTTCTTGTGGTATAAAAATCTAATACAAATACCACAGAGAAAAAAACAACAACAAACAAAACAACGACCTCACGCAACAGTTTTTTCTACCTCTTCCATTGTTTGTGATCTTTGATTCGTTAGCACTGTCTCTCCTTTTGCCACGCACCAGTAGATCGTGAGATCAAGAGGTTGCTCGACACAGTAAGAGTATCCATCCAGGAGGAAGAAACAGCCAATTGATTGGACACTTCAATAAATGACACATCTCTTCTAGAACTATAGCATGACTAATGGAGAGAAGTAAGAAATTAAATAATCGACATTTGGTTAAGAAAAGGGTTAGCAGAAAAATCGTTAGTACATCCCAAGACTGTGATTTGTTCGTTGTATAGTTAGAACTGGAAATATGGTTTCGGATTTGTTAACAATCATACATTTGACACACGATGGGAAATGAGGGTTTCGAAGATATTAGGGTTTCAGTACTTGAAAAGGGCCGGACGCAGCTTAGTGCAAGGCTGCTGATCGAAATGTCTAAGGTTCATGTCACTAGCCGCTAAAACACTCTGTACTTTCGGTTGTAAGTGATGGTCAAACACATTATTTGGTTCAAAACCCCTGGCGATGGTTGCTGCCAACCGACTGCCCTCACTCTGGTCAGTATTTAAAAACGAGAGATGGCGATACACGAGCCCTAGGGGGCTTTGACCCTATCTTTTAGCCTTCTGTGTTGCACAAGATGACAACCAGGTTGAAAATACATTAAATTGAAAAAGAAATGTTGGAAAGTGAAAAATGAATTGCATAAATTTATATCATCAAAGTTAGATTGTTATACGAAGAAAATACCACGGCCATTTTTGTACTGTTATAGAAGGGTGATTATCTGCGGGACCTTCAAAACTATTCGTCTTTTTACGTTTCACGTCGAGATTTTTGAATTATATTTAAGGAGACAAAACGAAATCATCGTGATATTACATCAGTCGAATTACAATACGTTTCCTTCTGACACAATGAAATGGCGAATATGTGTTACACATTTCTAACTGCAATTAGCATGACTGACAGTCACAATCATAAAATTAAATACGGAGAGTCTATACTAACTACTATACTAGAAATAGAACAGATTTTACTGATTCGTTTCACACTCGATTTTAAGATTCTGGGTAAGAGACGACGTCACTCGAAGTTTTTATTTTTACTCGGTAATTCTGTAGTTGTCCCCCCGCTAGTACAGAGATAAGTCTATGGATTTACAACGCTAAAATCAGGGGTTCGATTCCCCTCGGTGAGCTCAGCAGATAGCCCTATGTGGTTTTGGTATAAGAAAAACACACACTTTTGTAGTTCTTCAAAAATATTATACAAAAACCTAAACAATTTAAGATAATCATTATTACTGAATAAAAACTATTAGAAACCTTGAAGGTGCGTTCTCATTGTAATTGTCATGGGTTTTTTTTAATAGTTTGACGAAAAAAAATAAAACCGTTTGTTTGCAAATACTGATATAACAATACACAACAATTGCATTTTGTGTATAAGAATGCAGTTATAGCTAAAGTTTGAATCTCCGTCACACCAAAGGTGCACGTCCTTTCAGCCGTGAGGGCATTATAATGTGACGGTCAATCCCACTATTGTTTGCAAATATAGGTATAATAATACACAACAGTGATATTTCATGTATATCAATGCAGTTATAACTCGAGTTTTAACATGTTCCATGCATCATATTTTTCTGTTTTAGCATTTTGTTTTTGTTCTGGTATTCCATGTTTTCATGATAATTTATGTTTGGTAAAAGGGAAAACGTTAATTGTTCAACACAAATTCAAACGAAGTAAACTAAATTCATCATTGGTATTGATACTTCAAAAACATAAAGCTTTTTCATTGTCCAAGCCCGGCATGACCAGGTAGTTAAGACACACGACTCGTAATCCGAAAGTCGCGGGTTATCCCCGTCACACCAAACATGCTCGCCCTTTCGGCCGTGGGGGCGTTATAATGTTACGATCAATCCCACTATTCGTTGGTAAAAAGGTAGCCCAACAGTTGGCGGTAGGTGGTGATGATTAGTTGCCTTCCTTCTAATCTGACACCGCTAAATTATGGACGACGAAATTCAAAACAAATCACTGTCAAAAAATACGATTTCGGCAGAGATTATTAGTGTGTTTTGTTTTACTAAGACGTTTAATAAAACAAAACACATAAAACACTTTCTACAGGTTCATTTTAATTTTTTGTTAATAAAAGTGACATTACAAAGTTCAATGTGATTTCTACAAATTCTGCTCGGAGGTGAAGTAGCCAAGCGAGCTAAAAGCAATCAACACATTGAGCGTGAAACTTTGTTTCGGTAGCTATGCGAAATTAATTAGACAGCAAACTTAATTCGAGTGAGTTTCAAACGGAAGAATATTAGTTTCAAATCCATGGCAGGAGAAATGTAATTAAAGATATAGTTGTTTTTTTTACTTACACACGTTAGTTTATTGATTGTTCAACGAGTGGAGGGTTGTGAAGAAAACGTCCATTCAACGTTCTGCGAAAAAATTTTAAATAATTATTTTATTTGTTTGTAATTAAACCCATGACTGTACAATAAGCTATTTGTGCTTTGCCCATCTCGGGTATTAAAACCCTGTTTCTAACGTTGTAAGTCCATAGATATACTGCTGGGTCAATGGGAGCGGATAAGTGATAATAATAAATCTCTGATTTTGTCAAGTAGCCGGCCCGGCATGGCCTAGCGCGTTAAGGCGTGCGCTTCGTAATTTGAGGGTCGCGAGTTCGCGCCCGAGTCGCGTCAAACATGCTCGCCCTCCCAGCCGTGGGGGCGTTATAATGTGACGGTCAATCCCACTTTTCGTTGGTAAAAGAGTGGCCCAAGAGTTGGCGGTGGGTAGTGATGACTAGCTGCCTTCCGTCTAGTCTTACACTGCTAAATTAGGGACGGCTAGCACAGATAGCCCTCGAGTAGCTTTGTGTGAAATTCCAAAAAAAAACAACAAATTGTCAAGTAGCACTTTATATATATATATATATCTATATGTACATTGTATATATTGTACCATAAATTTAGTAAGAAGAGTTTATTAATTTTTATAAAAAGAAAAAGCCCGGCGTGGCCAGGTGGATAAAGCGATCGACTTATAAACTGAGAGTCGCGGGTTCGAACCCCGTCACACCAAACATTCTCGCCCTTTCGGCCGTGGTGGCGTTATAATGCGACGGTCAATCCCACTAATCGTTGGTAAAAGAGTAGCCCAAGAGTTGGCGGTGCGTGGTGATGACTAGTTGCCTTCCCTCTAGTCTCACACTGCTAAATTAGGGACGGCTAGCACAGATAGCCCTCGTGTAGCTTTGGGCAAAATTGAAAAACAAAACAAAACGAAAGAATGTTGGTTCTCAATCCAGTGACTTCTGTAGACGTTTAGACACAAAACATAAATAATTGATACATCAAAATAAACAATCGAAAAAAAAAATATTTGATTTCATCAAAGAAATAAAACATGGTTAATTTAAAAGAAAAACAAACAAACAAAACAACATTAAAATATTTTTCCAGCCTTGCAAAGGTTAAACATTTATCTTATCTTCGAGTGAACGGATTCGAGGATAAAAATTCGAATGTCTGTTTTAGATATCTGGAACTACTCGATTTCGTTTTTTTCTTAAAGCTGAAGTGAAAAAGCCATTTGGATGATAATGAACTGGCCAAAGTGGTGTGTAGGATTGTTTTCATCACCACCCACCGCCAACTCTTTTGGATATGGACTCTTTTACCAACGAATAGTCGGATTGACTGTCACATTATAACGCCCACACGGATGAAAAGGCGAGTATGTTTGGTGCGATGAGGATTCAAACCCAAGACTCTCACATTACAGGTAGAGCGCGCTTAACCACTTGGCTATGGCGGGACTTCATAAGTGACAAAATCATTTAGAAATTAATATAACTCGTTCAAACCTACTTGAACTAAGCACAGAATATTTTCTTCAATCATTGTTATGGTGCGTAAGCCTTTTATAAAACGACGAAGAATGATTACATTTGTCATAAGTGGTTATAATTAGGCCTATGCCAAGCATGGCCAGGTGAGTTAAGGCGTTCGACTCGTAATCCGAGGGTCGTAACCCTCTTTTTACCAACGAATAGCCCAAGAGTTGGCGGTGGGTGGTGATGACTAGCTGTCTTCCCTCTAATCGTACACTGCAAAATTAGGGACGGCTAACGCAAATAGCCCTCGTGCAGCTTTGCGCGAAATTAAAATACAACAAACCATTCATGGAATGTGACAGACATTATGCATAATTAGAAAAAGTTTCTATTTCATATTTTTTAAACAAACCTATTTTAATTTAACAACACAAAAATGTACTGCAAACAACACCTGATTTCATGACTTCATTATTTTGTATTTTGGTATTAGATACATCAACCATTGTTTATTCGAAACTGCCTGGCTATTTTCTGCATGCGACCACTTATTAATTATTGAGAAAGTTTTTTTTTCATCTCGTAAAAACTCGACCATGGAAATATTATAGTATTTAAAGATAATATTGCTACATTCAAAAAAGATACCATCACATACTCATTTGTATACATTTACAATTCGAAGTGCCCTCTAGTAGCAAAGTTCTTATTCATTTATGTCAGTACTCAAGTTTTGGAATTAGTTGTTTTCCCTATTTATGCCCTATCACTAAAATTAAGAATTGGAATTTTCAGCCTTCACATTATAGGCAGGTGGGCTAAATAGCTAGAGCCTTGGAACTTAGATATAATCCTCAGTCTCCATTTCTCAACTGTGCTAATCAAATGAACGGCTTTGTTAGTTTCTTGATGAGAGCAAAGCCACATAGGTTACCTGTGCTGTGCTTACCACAGGGCTAGAGAGATGGTAACCAACTAGAAGATTCCATTAAAACTTTGTTCAGTTCTTTGAACCGACTAGCACTCCCCTCCCAGTGGTAAGTCTGGAGACTTATGACTCTAGAAACCGGGTTTCGATACCAGTGGTGGGCAGAGCACAAATAGTTCATCGTGTAGTTTTGTGCTTAACTACAAACAAAAACTGAACCGTATAGCTCCCTAGTGGCACAGTGGAATGTCTGCAAACTTATAACGCTAAAAACCAGTTTGCAATACCCGTGGTGGGTAGACCACGGATAGCCCATCGTGTAATTTTTGTGCTGAACAAAAAACTAAACCAAATAACGGAATTGGCTATCAATTTTATAACCTTCCTCTTGCAACTGAAAATTCATAGTGTGTGTGTGTGTGAGTGTTTTCTTATAGCAACGCGACATCAGGCTAAATGCTGTGTCCACCGAGGGGAATTGAACCCCTGATTTTAGCGTTGCAACTCCGAAGCCTTACAGCTGTCCAAGCGGAGGATTCATAGAGTGTAACGTTACCTACAGCCGAGCTCACATTTATTTAATTTAAAGCACAAAGCCGCACAATGGACTATCTGCACTGTATCCGATGCAGGAATTCAACACCTAATTTCAATGTTCCAAGCCTTCAAATACATTTCTAAACCATCAGGGAGGGGGCAAATCTATCTATTGAAAAGAAGCTTCAATGAGTAATAAATTTCAAACATAGAAAACAGAAGCTACTGATTCATAAGATTTGCCAGGAAATTTTGAAACAAATTCGGAGTCAAAATTGTCATGCGTATTAAATTCATCTTTCTTGCAAAAAAGAAAGTAAAATACTAGCAGTCTGAAATTAAATATTTAGTCTTGGCTGCCAGAAGAAGTATAAACATAAAATGAATTATCAGACATTACGTTTCGATGCAGAATTGTCTAGAGGTTAATGGAAAATTATAATTTCTCAATAGCTGGTAAAAAGATAACTGAGACCTGCGAATTTTAAGTTCCTGAGAGTCGTTTCGGTTTCGGTAACGGATTTTCTATAATTCAGCTAAGCAGATTTCGAAAATAACATTCTTTTTTTTTTTTTCTATCGCGTAAGAATACTTTACAAATCGGGAAGAAGAAACTTACTTAGATGAAATTATTATTACATTTACTACAACGAAACATTTTATGTTTATGTTTGTAAACCAAAATACAAAGAAACTGAAGAAAAGGGAAGAACACAGATGTCAAATTTGTATCCTCATTCATCTTGATTTTTTAAAAGTTTTTCAGTCTCAAAACTACGCTTTGTGGTCTTTCTTTTATGTATTGAGTCAGGAACATCTAGTTTCCACGACAAGCGGTAACACTGCACAACAAAGTTTTTGCTTCTTGAACACTGTTGGGTGTTCCTTGTAGATTTTTGGCTGCTTATCACGAAAATCACATCCAAATTTGCCCATCACGAACCGTTTCATCGAAATCTTCAGTTTCACCAGGACACTGTTACAATGGAAAACGATATCAGGGCAACTGGAACCCGTCAATGCTTGCTGACTACTGTTGGACACTGCAACGTGATGCACCGGACATTGAATACAAACGAAAATCAGTAGCAAAACACTTCTAATTATGTTGAACTTAATAGCGTATTAGAAACATAAACATAATTAAATACGTTATTGCCAGTAAACAGTTAAGTGTCTATTTCCCAGAGTTCTTAAGTGATGTAGCAAAACCAAAACTATATTTTTGCATACCCACCAGGTACCTGTCACAATCAGCAAAAACTTTTCAGGAAGCAAAACTTTTCAAAACAATTGTTGTGCAGTGTGATGTTATCATACTGATGTTTCATCTTTCATAATCACCTCATCTCCATTTTCCTGATGTTTTGATCAAATCTATCATCTTGCTCTTCGCTGACGACCACCGACATTTAATTGGAAATAGTCAATATGTGAGAGTAAAACAAAACAAAACAACTTACGTTCATATAACAACCAAACTCTTTGTATTCATCTAGCATGTTATTGAGAACATTTTCGTAATTTGGGTCCTTGTTATTTCCCAAAACATTGTCAATAACATCTTTAAAGGAAATCCACGCTTTTGTCTTCCTCATTTTCCTTTGGAATTGTTCATCAAAGTGAATTTCATAATCTGAGGCCCAACAGAAATTCCATGTTCTTAATAATTTACCTTCTTAAGAAGTTCGAGGTTTTTTTCAAGTGAACCTAATGAGCAACAGGAACGTGTGTATCTATGCTACTATTCTGAGTAACACTTTTTAAGACTTCTTTTTGAAGGAATCATCGAACAGTCGCCAAGCACTTGGTTGATAGACTGCAGCTCCTAGCCTTGGTATTAATTCAGCAATATTGTTACAATAACCTGGTGAACCTTGCGAAAAATATGATATAAACTTTTCTTCACGATTTATGTATCAGTAAAATGATGTCCCTGAAGAAAGTTAGTTCTTAGTCCGAAATCTGGACACAAAATTCTCTGCACAGTCCATTGAAATGCCCAAATCTCTCACGAGGTCATTAAGTTCACCTTGTGGGAAAAGTTGTGGTCCATGAAACGTTTTATGTTGAAAACAATCCCTATCATCAGTTATACTGACATCAGACTCAGAATTAGATGAAACTGTAACAAGAGTTTGATGGAGTAGATTCAGGTACATCTATAGCAAACTGGAAGTTCTGATAAGAAATTTTCTTTTTATTTCGACTGTTGAAATCTTGCACGTCACATGAGATAAAACTAGCAGTCGTCTTCTTGGTTTCTAGACTCACACCAGACCATTGGAATTCCAGAGGCAAAGACTTCTTATCTTTAATCCATTGTCCCAACGCTTCGACACAAACAGTTGCAAACTTTGTGTGTATCCCATGATTTATCTTAATCCTTAAGTTTATTCCAAAATACACGTAATAAGCTTTTTTGACGAATTATGTTATGCTTCGTCTTTGTTTCTTTACAACAAATTTTCCTCAAATATAACAGAATATGTTTGGGTCATTTCCACAACCTCTTGTTACCATAACAATAAATAATTAAAATGTCAACGTGTACAAACAAACACTATTCAGAAATGACACTACATGTGGCCTGTTAACCGTTTAAATACTTGAAATGTGTTTCTCGTGGCCTTTAGGACGATCGATAAGACGCTCACGTCGCAATTGATCTAGAGAAATCTGTACTCAGTCGTTGTCAACATTTGAAGCATAACAAAATGTGACCCGATTGTGATGAAAATGATTCACTTATATAAACGTACATATGACATTTTATGAACTACATGTACGAGTTGGAGAAAAATGGACATCATTTTCGGATTCGGTGTACACGAATTATTTTAGAACATGTAAAAATTAGAATAATAAAACCATCGCAGACCTGGGTAATTAGATCCATCTTTTGATTTAGCCTAATCTTCTGACAACTGTCATCCACTTATTCAGAGCACTAAATCTTCTGACAGCTGTCATCCACTTATTCAGAGCACTAAATCTTCTGACAGCTGTCATCCACTTATTCAGAGCACTAAATCTTCTGACAACTGTCATCCAGTTATTCAGAGCACTAAATCTTCTGACAGCTGTCATCTATTTATTCAGAGCATTAAAGAAGTAATTTTTAATTCTGTTGTTCTTCTTCCTGTAGGTTCTCCAATATAATAGTGGCAGTAGAACTTTAACAATATAGGTGATCAGTGGTAGTAGAACTTTAACAATATAGGTGATCAGTGGTAGTAGAACTTTAACAATATAGGTGATCAGTGGTAGTAGAACTTTAACAATATAGGTGATCAGTGGTAGTAGAACTTTAACAATAATAGGTGAACAGTGGTAGTAGAATTTTAACAATATAGGTGAACAGTGGTAGTAGAACTTTAACAATATAGGTGATCAGTGGTAGTAGAACTTTAACAATATAGGTGAACAGTGGCAGTAGAACTTTAACAACATAGGTGATCAGTGGCAGTAGAACTTTAACAATATAGGTGATCAGTGGTAGTAGAACTTTAACAATATAGGTAATCAGTGGTAGTAGAACTTTAACAATATAGGTGATCAGTGGTAGTAGAACTTTAACAATATAGGTGAACAGTGGCAGTAGAACTTTAACAATATAGGTGATCAGTGGTAGTAGAACTTTAACAATATAGGTGATCAGTGGTAGTAGAACTTTAGCAATATAGGTGAACAGTGGCAGTAGAACTTTAACAATATAGGTGATCAGTGGTAGTAGAACTTTAACAATATAGGTGATCAGTGGCAGTAGAACTGTAACAATATAGGTGAACAGTGGTACTAGAACTCTAACAATATAGGTGATCAGTGGTAATAGAACTCTAACAATATAGGTGAACAATGGCAGTAGAACTTTAACAATATAGGTGATCAGTGGTAATAGAACTCTAGCAATATAGGTGATCAGTGGTAATAGAACTCTAACAATATAGGTGATCAGTGGTAATAGAACTCTAACAATATAGGTGATCAGTGGTAGTAAAACTTTAACAATATAGGTGATCAGAGGCAGTAGAACTTTAACAATATAGGTTAACAGTGGTAGTAGAACTCTAACAATATAGGTGATCACTGGCAGTAGAACTCTAACAATATAGGTGATCAGTGGTAATAGAACTCTAACAATATAGGTGATCAGTGGTAGTAAAACTTTAACAATATAGGTGATCAGTGGCAGTAGAACTTTAACAATATAGGTGAACAGTGGTAGTAGAACTCTAACAATATAGGTGATCAGTGGCAGTAGAACTTTAACAATATAGGTGATTAGTGGCAGTAGAACTCTAACAATATAGGTGATCAGTGGTAATAGAACTCTAACAATATAGGTGATCAGTGGTAGTAAAACTTTAACAATATAGGTGATCAGTGGCAGTAGAACTTTAACAATATAGGTGATCAGTGGCAGTAGAACTTTAACAATAATAGGTGAACAGTGGCAGTAGAACTTAAACAATATAGGTGATCAGTGGCAGTAGAACTCTAACATAATGGGTGATCAGTGGTAATAGAACTCTAACAATATAGGTGATCAGTGGTAGTAAAACTTTAACAATATAGGTGATCAGTGGCAGTAGAACTTTAACAATATAGGTGAACAGTGGTAGTAGAACTCTAACAATATAGGTGATCAGTGGCAGTAGAACTCTAACAATATAGGTGATCAGTGGTAAAAGAACTCTAACAATATAGGTGATCAGTGGTAGTAAAACTTTAACAATATAGGTGATCAGTGGCAGTAGAACTCTAACAATATAGGTGATCAGTGGCAGTAGAACTCTAACAATATAGGTGATCAGTGGTAGTAAAACTTTAACAATATAGGTGATCAGTGGCAGTAGAACTTTAACAATATAGGTGAACAGTGGTAGTAGAACTCTAACAATATAGGTGATTAGTGGCAGTAGAACTCTAACAATATAGGTGATCAGTGGTAATAGAACTCTAACAATATAGGTGATCAGTGGTAGTAAAACTTTAACAATATAGGTGATCAGTGGCAGTAGAACTCTAACAATATAGGTGATCAGTGGTAATAGAACTCTAACAATATAGGTGATCAGTGGTAGTAAAACTTTAACAATATAAGTGATCAGTGGCAGTAGAACTTTAACAATATAGGTAAACAGTGGTAGTAGAACTCTAACAATATAGGTGATCAGTGGTAATAGAACTCTAACAATAAAGGTGAACAATGGCAGTAGAACTTTAACAATATAGGTGATCAGTGGTAATAGAACTCTAACAATATAGGTGATCAGTGGTAGTAAAATTTTAACAATATAGGTGATCAGTGGCAGTAGAACTTTAACAATAATAGGTGATCAATGGTAGTAGAACTTTAACAATATAGGTGAACAATGGCAGTAGAACATTAACAATATAGGTGATCAGTGGTAGTAGAACTCTAACAATATAGGTGATCAGTGGCAGTAGAACTTTAAAAATAATAGGTGATCAGTGGTAGTAGAACTTTAACAATATAGGTGAACAATGGCAGTAGAACTTTAACAATATAGGTGATCAGTGGTAGTAGAACTTTAACAATATAGGTGATCAGTGGTAGTAGAACTTTAACAATATAGGTGATCAGTGGTAGTAGAACTCTAACAATATAGGTGATCAGTGGTAGTGTAACTTTAACAATATAGGTGATCAGTGGCAGTAGAACTTTAACAATATAGGTGATCAGTGGTAGTAGAACTTTAACAATATAGGTGATCAGTGGTAGTAGAACTTTAACAATATAGGTGATCAGTGGCAGTAGAACTTTAACAATAATAGGTGATCAGTGGTAGTAGAACTTTAACAATAATAGGTGATCAGTGGTAGTAGAACTTTAACAATATAAATTAACAATGGCAGTATAACTTTAACAATATAGGTGATCAGTTGTAGTACAACTTTAACAATAATAGGTGATCAGTGGTAATAGAACTCTAACAATATAGGTGATCAGTGGTAGTAAAACTTTAACAATATAGGTGATCAGTGGCAGTAGAACTTTAACAATATAGGTGAACAGTGGTAGTAGAACTCTAACAATATAGGTGATCAGTGGCAGTAGAACTTTAACAATATAGGTGATTAGTGGCAGTAGAACTCTAACAATATAGGTGATCAGTGGTAGTAGAACTTTAACAATATAGGTGATCAGTGGCAGTAGAACTTTAACAATATAGGTGATCAGTGGCAGTAGAACTTTAACAATATAGGTGATCAGTGGTAATAGAACTTTGACAATATAGGTGAACAGTGGCAGTAGAACTTTAACAATATAGGTGATCAGTGGCAGTAGAACTTTAACAATATAGGTGATCAGTGGTAGTAGAACTTTAACAATATAGGTGATCAGTGGCAGTAGAACTTTAACAATATAGGTGATCAGTGGTAATAGAACTTTGACAATATAGGTGAACAGTGGCAGTAGAACTTTAACAATATAGGTGATCAGTGGCAGTAGAACTTTAACAATATAGGTGATCAGTGGTAGTAGAACTTTAACAATATAGGTGATCAGTGGTAGTAGAACTTTAACAATATAGGTGATCAGTGGTAGTAAAACTTTAACAATATAGGTGAACAGTGGCAGTCTAACTTTAACAATATAGGTGATCAGTGGTAGTAGAACTTTAACAATATAGGTGAACAGTGGCAGTAGAACTTTAACAATATAGGTGATCAGTGGTAGTAGAACTTTAACAATATAGGTGATCAGTGGTAGTAGAACTTTAACAATATAGGTGAACAGTGGCAGTAGAACTTTAACAATATAGGTGATCAGTGGTAGTAGAACTTTAACAATATAGGTGATCAGTGGCAGTAGAACTGTAACAATATAGGTGAACAGTGGTAGTAGAACTCTAACAATATAGGTGATTAGTGGTAATAGAACTCTAACAATATAGGTGAACAATGGCAGTAGAACTTTAACAATATAGGTGATCAGTGGTAAGAGAACTCTAACAATATAGGTGATCAGTGGTAATAGAACTCTAACAATATAGGTGATCAGTGGTAGTAAAACTTTAACAATATAGGTGATCAGAGGCAGTAGAACTTTAACAATATAGGTGAACAGTGGTAGTAGAACTCTAACAATATAGGTGATCAGTGGCAGTAGAACTCTAACAATATAGGTGATCAGTGGTAATAGAACTCTAACAATATAGGTGATCAGTGGTAGTAAAACTTTAACAATATAGGTGATCAGTGGCAGTAGAACTTTAACAATATAGGTGAACAGTGGTAGTAGAACTCTAACAATATAGGTGATCAGTGGCAGTAGAACTTTAACAATATAGGTGATTAGTGGCAGTAGAACTTTAACAATAATAGGTGAACAGTGGCAGTAGAACTTTAACAATATAGGTGATCAGTGGCAGTAGAACTCTAACAATATAGGTGATCAGTGGTAATAGAACTCTAACAATATAGGTGATCAGTGGCAGTAAAACTTTAACAATATAGGTGATCAGTGGCAGTAGAACTTTAACAATATAGGTGAACAGTGGTAGTAGAACTCTAACAATATAGGTGATCAGTGGCAGTAGAACTCTAACAATATAGGCGATCAGTGGTAATAGAACTCTAACAATATAGGTGATCAGTGGTAGTAAAACTTTAACAATATAGGTGATCAGTGGCAGTAGAACTTTAACAATAGAGGTGAACAGTGGTAGTAGAACTTTAACAATAATAGGTGATCAGTGGTAGTAGAACTTTAACAATATAAATTAACAATGGCAGTATAACTTTAACAATATAGGTGATCAGTTGTAGTACAACTTTAACAATATGGGTGATCAGTGGTAGTATAACTTTAACAATATAGGTGATCACTGGTAGTAGAACTTTAACAATATAGGTGATCAGTGGTAGTAGAACTTTAACAATATAGGTGATCAGTGGAAGTAGAACTTTAACAATAATAGGTGATCAGTGGTAGTAGAACTTTAACAATATAGGTGATCAGTGGCAGTAGAACTTTAACAATAATAGGTGATCAGTGGTAGTAGAACTTTAACAATAATAGGTGATCAGTGGTAGTAGAACTTTAACAATATAAATTAACAATGGCAGTATAACTTTAACAATATAGGTGATCAGTTGTAGTACAACTTTAACAATATGGGTGATCAGTGGTAGTATAACTTTAACAATATAGGTGATCACTGGTAGTAGAACTTTAACAATATAGGTGATCAGTGGTAGTAGAACTTTAACAATATAGGTGATCAGTGGCAGTAGAACTTTAACAATATAGGTGATCAGTGGTAGTAGAACTTTAACAATATAGGTGATCACTGGTAGTAGAACTTTAACAATATAGGTGATCAGTGGTAGTAAAACTTTAACAATATAGGTGAACAGTGGCAGTCTAACTTTAACAATATAGGTGATCAGTGGTAGTAGAACTTTAACAATATAGGTGAACAGTGGCAGTAGAACTTTAACAATATAGGTGATCAGTGGTAGTAGAACTTTAACAATATAGGTGATCAGTGGTAGTAGAACTTTAGCAATATAGGTGAACAGTGGCAGTAGAACTTTAACAATATAGGTGATCAGTGGTAGTAGAACTTTAACAATATAGGTGATCAGTGGCAGTAGAACTGTAACAATATAGGTGAACAGTGGTAGTAGAACTCTAACAATATAGGTGATCAGTGGTAATAGAACTCTAACAATATAGGTGAACAATGGCAGTAGAACTTTAACAATATAGGTTAACAGTGGTAGTAGAACTCTAACAATATAGGTGATCAGTGGTAGTAAAACTTTAACAATATAGGTGATCAGTGGCAGTAGAACTTTAACAATATAGGTGAACAGTGGTAGTAGAACTCTAACAATATAGGTGATCAGTGGCAGTAGAATTTTAACAATATAGGTGATTAGTGGCAGTAGAACTCTAACAATATAGGTGATCAGTGGTAATAGAACTCTAACAATATAGGTGATCAGTGGTAGTAAAACTTTAACAATATAGGTGATCAGTGGCAGTAGAACTTTAACAATATAGGTGATCAGTGGCAGTAGAACTTTAACAATAATAGGTGAACAGTGGCAGTAGAACTTAAACAATATAGGTGATCAGTGGCAGTAGAACTCTAACAATATGGGTGATCAGTGGTAATAGAACTCTAACAATATAGGTGATCAGTGGTAGTAAAACTTTAACAATATAGGTGATCAGTGGCAGTAGAACTTTAACAATATAGGTGAACAGTGGTAGTAGAACTCTAACAATATAGGTGATCAGTGGCAGTAGAACTCTAACAATATAGGTGATCAGTGGTAAAAGAACTCTAACAATATAGGTGATCAGTGGTAGTAAAACTTTAACAATATAGGTGATCAGTGGCAGTAGAACTTTAACAATATAGGTGAACAGTGGTAGTAGAACTCTAACAATATAGGTGATTAGTGGCAGTAGAACTCTAACAATATAGGTGATCAGTGGTAATAGAACTCTAACAATATAGGTGATCAGTGGTAGTAAAACTTTAACAATATAGGTGATCAGTGGCAGTAGAACTCTAACAATATAGGTGATCAGTGGTAATAGAACTCTAACAATATAGGTGATCAGTGGTAGTAAAACTTTAACAATATAAGTGATCAGTGGCAGTAGAACTTTAACAATATAGGTAAACAGTGGTAGTAGAACTCTAACAATATAGGTGATCAGTGGTAATAGAACTCTAACAATAAAGGTGAACAATGGCAGTAGAACTTTAACAATATAGGTGATCAGTGGTAATAGAACTCTAACAATATAGGTGATCAGTGGTAGTAAAATTTTAACACAATAGGTGATCAGTGGCAGTAGAACTTTAACAATATAGGTGAACAGTGGTAGAAGAACTCTAACAATATAGGTGATCAGTGGTAATAGAATTCTAACAATATAGGTGATCAGTGGTAGTAAAACTTTAACAATATAGGTGATCAGTGGCAGTAGAACTTTAACAATAATAGGTGATCAATGGTAGTAGAACTTTAACAATATAGGTGAACAATGGCAGTAGAACATTAACAATATAGGTGATCAGTGGTAGTAGAACTCTAACAATATAGGTGATCAGTGGCAGTAGAACTTTAAAAATAATAGGTGATCAGTGGTAGTAGAACTTTAACAATATAGGTGAACAATGGCAGTAGAACTTTAACAATATAGGTGATCAGTGGTAGTAGAACTTTAACAATATAGGTGATCAGTGGTAGTAGAACTCTAACAATATAGGTGATCAGTGGTAGTGTAACTTTAACAATATAGGTGATCAGTGGCAGTAGAACTTTAACAATATAGGTGATCAGTGGTAGTAGAACTTTAACAATAATAGGTGATCAGTGGTAGTAGAACTTTAACAATATAGGTGATCAGTGGCAGTAGAACTTTAACAATAATAGGTGATCAGTGGTAGTAGAACTTTAACAATAATAGGTGATCAGTGGTAGTAGAACTTTAACAATATAAATTAACAATGGCAGTATAACTTTAACAATATAGGTGATCAGTTGTAGTAGAACTTTAACAATATGGGTGATCAGTGGTAGTATAACTTTAACAATATAGGTGATCACTGGTAGTAGAACTTTAACAATATAGGTGATCAGTGGTAGTAGAACTTTAACAATATAGGTGAACAATGGCAGTAGAACTTTAACAATATAGGTGATCAGTGGTAGTAGAACTTTAACAATATAGGTGATCAGTGGCAGTAGAACTTTAACAATATAGGTGATCAGTGGTAGTAGAACTTTAACAATATAGGTGATCACTGGTAGTAGAACTTTAACAATATAGGTGATCAGTGGTAGTAGAACTTTAACAATATAGGTGATCAGTGGTAGTAGAACTTTAGCAATATAGGTGAACAGTGGCAGTAGAACTTTAACAATATAGGTGATCAGTGGTAGTAGAACTTTAACAATATAGGTGATCAGTGGCAGTAGAACTGTAACAATATAGGTGAACAGTGGTAGTAGAACTCTAACAATATAGGTGATTAGTGGTAATAGAACTCTAACAATATAGGTGAACAATGGCAGTAGAACTTTAACAATATAGGTGATCAGTGGTAATAGAACTCTAACAATATAGGTGATCAGTGGTAATAGAACTCTAACAATATAGGTGATCAGTGGTAGTAGAACTCTAACAATATAGGTGATCAGTGGTAGTAAAACTTTAACAATATAGGTGATCAGTGGCAGTAGAACTTTAACAATATAGGTGAACAGTGGTAGTAGAACTCTAACAATATAGGTGATCAGTGGCAGTAGAACTCTAACAATATAGGTGATCAGTGGTAGTAAAACTTTAACAATATAGGTGATCAGTGGTAGTAAAACTTTAACAATATAGGTGATCAGTGGCAGTAGAACTTTAACAATATAGGTGAACAGTGGTAGTAGAACTCTAACAATATAGGTGATCCGTGGCAGTAGAACTTTAACAATATAGGTGATTAGTGGCAGTAGAACTCTAACAATATAGGTGATCAGTGGTAATAGAACTCTAACAATATAGGTGATCAGTGGTAGTAAAACTTTAACAATGTAGGTGATCAGTGGCAGTAGAACTTTAACAATATAGGTGATCAGTGGCAGTAGAACTTTAACAATAATAGGTGAACAGTGGCAGTAGAACTTTAACAATATAGGTGATCAGTGGCAGTAGAACTCTAACAATATAGGTGATCAGTGGTAATAGAACTCTAACAATATAGGTGATCAGTGGTAGTAAAACTTTAACAATATAGGTGATCAGTGGCAGTAGAACTTTAACAATATAGGTGAACAGTGGTAGTAGAACTCTAACAATATAGGTGATCAGTGGCAGTAGAACTCTAACAATATAGGTGATCAGTGGTAATAGAACTCTAACAATATAGGTGATCAGTGGTAGTAAAACTTTAACAATATAGGTGATCAGTGGCAGTAGAACTTTAACAATATAGGTGAACAGTGGTAGTAGAACTCTAACAATATAGGTGATCAGTGGCAGTAGAACTCTAACAATATAGGTGATCAGTGGTAATAGAACTCTAACAATATAGGTGATCAGTGGTAGAAAAACTTTAACAATATAGGTGATCAGTGGCAGTAGAACTCTAACAATATAGGTGATCAGTGGTAATAGAACTCTAACAATATAGGTGATCAGTGGTAGTAAAACTTTAACAATATAAGTGATCAGTGGCAGTAGAACTTTAACAATATAGGTAAACAGTGGTAGTAGAACTCTAACAATATAGGTGATCAGTGGTAATAGAACTCTAACAATAAAGGTGAACAATGGCAGTAGAACTTTAACAATATAGGTGATCAGTGGTAATAGAACTCTAACAATATAGGTGATCAGTGGTAGTAAAATTTTAACAATATAGGTGATCAGTGGCAGTAGAACTTTAACAATATAGGTGAACAGTGGTAGTAGAACTCTAACAATATAGGTGATCAGTGGTAATAGAATTCTAACAATATAGGTGATCAGTGGTAGTAAAACTTTAACAATATAGGTGATCAGTGGCAGTAGAACTTTAACAATAATAGGTGATCAACGGTAGTAGAACTTTAACAATATAGGTGAACAATGGCAGTAGAACATTAACAATATAGGTGATCAGTGGTAGTAGAACTCTAACAATATAGGTGATCAGTGGCAGTAGAACATTAAAAATAATAGGTGATCAGTGGTAGTAGAACTTTAACAATATAGGTGAACAATGGCAGTAGAACTTTAACAATATAGGTGATCAGTGGGAGTAGAACTTTAACAATATAGGTGATCAGTGGTAGTAGAACTCTAACAATATAGGTGATCAGTGGTAGTGTAACTTTAACAATATAGGTGATCAGTGGCAGTAGAACTTTAACAATATAGGTGATCAGTGGTAGTAGAACTTTAACAATAATAGGTGATCAGTGGTAGTAGAACTTTAACAATATAGGTGATCAGTGGCAGTAGAACTTTAACAATAATAGGTGATCAGTGGTAGTAGAACTTTAACAATAATAGGTGATCAGTGGTAGTAGAACTTTAACAATATAAATTAACAATGGCAGTATAACTTTAACAATATAGGTGATCAGTGGTAGTACAACTTTAACAATATGGGTGATCAGTGGTAGTATAACTTTAACAATATAGGTGATCACTGGTAGTAGAACTTTAACAATATAGGTGATCAGTGGTAGTAGAACTTTAACAATATAGGTGAACAGTGGCAGTAGAACTTTAACAATATAGGTGATCAGTGGTAGTAGAACTTTAACAATATAGGTGATCAGTGGCAGTAGAACTTTAACAATATAGGTGATCAGTGGCAGTAGAACTTTAACAATATAGGTGATCAGTGGTAGTAGAACTTTAACAATATAGGTGAACAGTGGCAGTAGAACTTTAACAATATAGGTGATCAGTGGCAGTAGAACTTTAACAATATAGGTGATCAGTGGTAGTAGAACTTTAACAATATAGGTGATCAGTGGTAGTAGAACTTTAACAATATAGGTGATCAGTGGTAGTAAAACTTTAACAATATAGGTGAACAGTGGCAGTCTAACTTTAACAATATAGGTGATCAGTGGTAGTAGAACTTTAACAATATAGGTGAACAGTGGCAGTAGAACTTTAACAATATAGGTGATGAGTGGTAGTAGAACTTTAACAATATAGGTGATCAGTGGTAGTAGAACTTTAGCAATATAGGTGAACAGTGGCAGTAGAACTTTAACAATATAGGTGATCAGTGGTAGTAGAACTTTAACAATATAGGTGATCAGTGGTAGTAAAACTTTAACAATAATAGGTAATCAGTGGTAGAAGAACTCTAACAATAAAGGTGAACTTATACACTGTTGTAAGTTATGATACTGTGAACATCTGTCTCATTGTACACTACGTAAATATAATTCTTTACTTTGAGTCTCTACCATACAGTATGGCATCTATCAATGAATCTCTACCATATAGTATGGTATCCGTCAATGAGTCTGCCACACAGTATGACATCCATCAATGAGTCTCTACCATACAGTATGACATTCATCAATGAGTCTCTACCATATAGTATGACATCCATCAATGAGTCTCTACCATATAGTATGACATCCATCAATGAGTTTTCACCATTTAGTATGGCATCCATCAATGAGTCTCTACCATATAGTATGACATCCATCAATAAGTCTTCACCATTTAGTAGGGCATCCATCAATGAGTCTCTACCATATAGTATGGTATCCATCAATGAGTCTGCCACACAGTATGACATCCTTCAATGAGTCTTCACCATTTAGTATGACATCCATCAATGAGTCTTCACCATTTAGTATGGCATCCATCAATGAGTCTCTACCATACAGTATGACATCCATCAATGAGTCTCTACCATATAGTATGACATCCATCAATGAGTCTGCCACACAGTATGACATCCATCAATGAGTCTCTACCATACAGTATGACATCCATCAATGAGTCTCTACCATACAGTATGACATCCATCAATGAGTCTCTACCATATTTTATGACATCCATCAATGAGTCTGCCACACAGTATGACATCCATCAATGAGTCTCTACCATACAGTATGGCATCTATCAATAAGTCTCTACCATACAGTATGGCATCTATCAATGAGTCTCTACCATACAGTATGGCATCTATCAATGAGTCTCTACCATATAGTATGGTATCCATCAATGAGTCTGCCACACAGTATGACATCCATCAATGAGTCTCTACCATACAGCATGACATCCATCAATGAGTCTTCACCATTTAGTATGGCATCCATCAATGAGTCTCTACCATATAGTATGGTATCCATCAATGAGTCTCTACCATACAGTATGACATCCATCAATGAGTCTCTACCATATAGTATGACATCCATCAATGAGTCTCTACCATAAAGTATGACATCCATCAATGAGTCTGCCACACAGTATGACATCCATCAATGAGTCTCTACCATACAGTATGACATCCATCAATGAGTCTCTACCATACAGTATGACATCCATCAATGAGTCTCTACCATATAGTATGGTATCCATCAATGAGTCTGCCACACAGTATGACATCCATCAATGAGTCTCTACCATACAGTATGACATCCATCAATGAGTCTCTACCATATAGTATGGCATCCATCAATGAGTCTCTACCATATAGTATGACATCCATCAATGAGGTCTGCCACACAGTATGATATCCATCAATGAGTCTCTACCATTTTGTATGGCATCTATCAATGAGTCTCTACCATACAGTATGAAATCCATCAATGAGTCTCTGCTATATAGTATGGCATCTATCAAAGAGTCTCTACCATATAGTATGACATCCATCAATGAGTCTGCCACAGTATGACATCCATCAATGAGTCTCTACCATACAGTATGACATCCATCAATGAGTCTCAACCATACAGTATGACATCCATCAATGAGTCTCTACCATACAGTATGGTATCCATCAATGAGTCTGCCACACAGCATGACATCCATCAATGAGTCTCTATTATACAGTATGACATCCATCAATGAGTCTCTACCATACAGTATGGTATCCATCAATGAGTCTGCCACACAGTATGACATCCATCAATGAGTCTCTACCATACAGTATGACATCCATCAATGAGTCTCTACCATATAGTATGGCATCCATCAATGAGTATCTACCATATAGTATGACATCCATCAATGAGTCTGCCACACAGTATGACATCCATCAATGAGTCTCTACCATTTAGTATGGCATCTATCAATGAGTCTCTACCATACAGTATGAGATCCATCAATGAGTCTCTGCTATATAGTATGGCATCTATCAATGAGTCTCTACCATATAGTATGACATCCATCAATGAGTCTGCCACACAGTATGATATCCATCAATGAGTCTCTACCATACAGTATGACATCCATCAATGAGTCTCTACCATTTATTATGGCATCTATCAATGAGTCTCTACCATACAGTATGACATCCATCAATGAATCTCTGCTATATAGTATGGCATCTATCAATGAGTCTCTACCATATAGTATGACATCCATCAATGAGTCAGCCACACAGTATGACATCCATCAATGAGTCTCTACCATATAGTATGGTATCCATCAATGAGTCTGCCACACAGTATGACATCCATCAATGAGTCTCTACCATATAGTATGGCATCCATCAATGAGTCTCTACCATATAGTATGACATCCATCAATGAGTCTGCCACACAGTATGACATCCAACAATGAGTCTCTACCATTTAGTATGGCATCTATCAATGAGTCTCTACCATACAGTATGACATCCATCAATAAATCTCTGCTATATAGTATGGCATCTATCATTGAGTCTCTACCATATAGTATGACATCCATCAATGAGTCTCTACCATATAGTATCACATCCAACAATGAGTCTGCCACACAGTATGACATCCATCAATGAGTCTCTGCTATATAGTATGGCATCTATCAATGAGTCTCTACCATATAGTATGACATCCATCAATGAGTCTGCCACACAGTATGACATCCATCAATGAGTCTCTACCATACAGTATGGCATCTATCAATGAGTCTCTACCATACAATATGACATCCATCAATGAGTCTCTGCTATATAGTATGGCATTTATCAATGAGTCTCTACCATATAGTATGACATCGATCAATGAGTCTGCCACACAGTATGACATCCATCAATGAGTCTCTACCATTTAGTATGGCATTTATCAATGAGTCTTCACCATACACTATGGCATCTATCAATGAGTCTCTGCTATATAGTATGGCATCTATCAATGAGTGTCTACCATATAGTATGACATCTATCAATGAGTCCGTACCATACAGTATGACATCCATCAATGAGTCTCTGCTATATAGTATGGCATCTATCAATGAGTTTCTACCATATAGTATGACATCCATCAATGAGTCTGCCACACAGTATGACATCCATCAATGAGTCTCTACCATACAGTATGACATCCATCAATGAGTCTCTACCATACAGTATGACATCCATCAATGAGTTTCTGCTATATAGTATGGCATCTATCAATGAGTCTCTACCATATAGTATGACATCCATCAATGAGTCTGCCACACAGTATGACATCCATCAATGAGTCTCTACCATACAGTATGGCATCTATCAATAAGTCTCTACCATACAGTATGGCATCTATCAATGAGTCTCTACCATACAGTATGGCATCTATCAATGAGTCTCTACCATATAGTATGGTATCCATCAATGAGTCTGCCACACAGTATGACATCCATCAATGATTCTCTACCATACAGCATGACATCCATCAATGAGTCTCTGCTATATAGTATGGCATCTATCAATGAGTCTCTACCATATAGTATGACATCCATCAATGAGTCTTCACCATTTAGTATGGCATCCATCAATGAGTCTCTACCATATAGTATGGTATCCATCAATGAGTCTGCCACACAGTATGACATCCATCAATGAGTCTCTACCATACAGTATGAGATCCATCAATGAGTCTCTACCATATAGTATGGCATCCATCAATGAGTCTCTACCATAAAGTATGACATCCATCAATGAGTCTGCCACACAGTATGACATCCATCAATGAGTCTCTACCATACAGTATGACATCCATCAATGAGTCTCTACCATACAGTATGACATCCATCAATGAGTCTCTACCATATAGTATGGTATCCATCAATGAGTCTGCCACACAGTATGACATCCATCAATGAGTCTCTACCATACAGTATGACATCCATCAATGAGTCTCTACCATATAGTATGGCATCCATCAATGAGTCTCTACCATATAGTATGAAATCCATCAATGAGTCTGCCACACAGTATGATATCCATCAATGAGTCTCTACCATTTAGTATGGCATCTATCAATGAGTCTCTACCATACAGTATGAAATCCATCAATGAGTCTCTGCTATATAGTATGGCATCTATCAATGAGTCTCTACCATATAGTATGACATCCATCAATGAGTCTGCCACACTGTATGACATCCATCAATGAGTCTCTACCATACAGTATGACATCCATCAATGAGTCTCTACCATATAGTATGGCATCCATCAATGAGTCTCTACCATATAGTATGACATCCATCAATGAGTCTGCCACACAGCATGACATCCATCAATGAGTCTCTACCATATAGTATGGTATACATCAATAAGTCTGCCACACAGTATGACATCCATCAATGAGTCTCTACCATACAGTATGACATCCATCAATGAGTCTCTACCATATAGTATGGCATCCATCAATGAGTGTCTACCATATAGTATGACATCCATCAATGAGTCTCTACCATTTAGTATGGCATCCATCAATGAGTCTCTACCATATAGTATGGTATCCATCAATGAGTCTCTGTTATATAGTATGGCATCTATCAATGAGTCTCTACCATATAGTATGACATCCATCAATGAGTCTGCCACACAGTATGACATCCATCAATGAGTCTTCACCATTTAGTATGGCATCCATCAATGAGTCTCTACCATATAGTATGGTATCCATCAATGAGTCTCTACCATACAGTATGACATCCATCAATGAGTCTCTACCATATAGTATGACATCCATCAATGAGTCTCTACCATAAAGTATGACATCCATCAATGAGTCTGCCACACAGTATGACATCCATCAATGAGTCTCTACCATACAGTATGACATCCATCAATGAGTCTCTACCATACAGTATGACATCCATCAATGAGTCTCTACCATATAGTATGGTATCCATCAATGAGTCTGCCACACAGTATGACATCCATCAATGAGTCTCTACCATACAGTATGACATCCATCAATGAGTCTCTACCATATAGTATGGCATCCATCAATGAGTCTCTACCATATAGTATGACATCCATCAATGAGTCTGACACACAGTATGATATCCATCAATGAGTCTCTACCATTTAGTATGGCATCTATCAATGAGTCTCTACCATACAGTATGAAATCCATCAATGAGTCTCTGCTATATAGTATGGCATCTATCAATGAGTCTCTACCATATAGTATGACATCCATCAATGAGTCTGCCACACAGTATGACATCCATCAATGAGTCTCTACCATACAGTATGACATCCATCAATGAGTCTCAACCATACAGTATGACATCCATCAATGAGTCTCTACCATACAGTATGGCATCTATCAATGAGTCTCTACCATATAGTATGACATCCATCAATGAGTCTGCCACACAGTATGACATCCATCAATGAGTCTTCACCATTTAGTATGGCATCCATCAATGAGTCTCTACCATATAGTATGGTATCCATCAATGAGTCTCTACCATACAGTATGACATCCATCAATGAGTCTCTACCATATAGTATGACATCCATCAATGAGTCTCTACCATAAAGTATGACATCCATCAATGAGTCTGCCACACAGTATGACATCCATCAATGAGTCTGCCACACAGCATGACATCCATCAATGAGTCTCTATTATACAGTATGACATCCATCAATGAGTCTCTACCATACAGTATGGTATCCATCAATGAGTCTGCCACACAGTATGACATCCATCAATGAGTCTCTACCATACAGTATGACATCCATCAATGAGTCTCTACCATATAGTAAGGCATCCATCAATGAGTATCTACCATATAGTATGACATCCATCAATGAGTCTGCCACACAGTATGACATCCATCAATGAGTCTCTACCATTTAGTATGGCATCTATCAATGAGTCTCTACCATACAGTATGAGATCCATCAATGAGTCTCTGCTATATAGTATGGCATCTATCAATGAGTCTCTACCATATAGTATGACATCCATCAATGAGTCTGCCACACAGTATGATATCCATCAATGAGTCTCTACCATACAGTATGACATCCATCAATGAGTCTCTACCATTTATTATGGCATCTATCAATGAGTCTCTACCATACAGTATGACATCCATCAATGAATCTCTGCTATATAGTATGGCATCTATCAATGAGTCTCTACCATATAGTATGACATCCATCAATGAGTCAGCCACACAGTATGACATCCATCAATGAGTCTCTACCATATAGTATGGTATCCATCAATGAGTCTGCCACACAGTATAACATCCATCAATGAGTCTCTACCATATAGTATGGCATCCATCAATGAGTCTCTACCATATAGTATGACATCCATCAATGAGTCTGCCACACAGTATGACATCCAACAATGAGTCTCTACCATTTAGTATGGCATCTATCAATGAGTCTCTACCATACAGTATGACATCCATCAATAAGTCTCTGCTATATAGTATGGCATCTATCATTGAGTCTCTACCATATAGTATGACATCCATCAATGAGTCTCTACCATATAGTATGACATCCAACAATGAGTCTGCCACACAGTATGACATCCATCAATGAGTCTCTACCATACAGTATGACATCCATCAATGAGTCTCTACCATACAGTATGACATCCATCAATGAGTCTCTGCTATATAGTATGGCATCTATCAATGAGTCTCTACCATATAGTATGACATCCATCAATGAGTCTGCCACACAGTATGACATCCATCAATGAGTCTCTACCATACAGTATGGCATCTATCAATGAGTCTCTACCATACAATATGACATCCATCAATGAGTCTCTGCTATATAGTATGGCATTTATCAATGAGTCTCTACCATATAGTATGACATCGATCAATGAGTCTGCCACACAGTATGACATCCATCAATGAGTCTCTACCATTTAGTATGGCATTTATCAATGAGTCTTCACCATACAGTATGGCATCTATCAATGAGTCTCTGCTATATAGTATGGCATCTATCAATGAGTGTCTACCATATAGTATGACATCTATCAATGAGTCCGTACCATACAGTATGACATCCATCAATGAGTCTCTGCTATATAGTATGGCATCTATCAATGAGTTTCTACCATATAGTATGACATCCATCAATGAGTCTGCCACACAGTATGACATCCATCAATGAGTCTCTACCATACAGTATGACATCCATCAATGAGTCTCTACCATACAGTATGACATCCATCAATGAGTTTCTGCTATATAGTATGGCATCTATCAATGAGTCTCTACCATATAGTATGACATCCATCAATGAGTCTGCCACACAGTATGACATCCATCAATGAGTCTCTACCATACAGTATGGCATCTATCAATAAGTCTCTACCATACAGTATGGCATCTATCAATGAGTCTCTACCATACAGTATGGCATCTATCAATGAGTCTCTACCATATAGTATGGTATCCATCAATGAGTCTGCCACACAGTATGACATCCATCAATGATTCTCTACCATACAGCATGACATCCATCAATGAGTCTCTGCTATATAGTATGGCATCTATCAATGAGTCTCTACCATATAGTATGACATCCAACAATGAGTCTTCACCATTTAGTATGGCATCCATCAATGAGTCTCTACCATATAGTATGGTATCCATCAATGAGTCTGCCACACAGTATGACATCCATCAATGAGTCTCTACCATACAGTATGAGATCCATCAATGAGTCTCTACCATATAGTATGGCATCCATCAATGAGTCTCTACCATAAAGTATGACATCCATCAATGAGTCTGCCACACAGTATGACATCCATCAATGAGTCTCTACCATACAGTATGACATCCATCAATGAGTCTCTACCATACAGTATGACATCCATCAATGAGTCTCTACCATATAGTATGGTATCCATCAATGAGTCTGCCACACAGTATGACATCCATCAATGAGTCTCTACCATACAGTATGACATCCATCAATGAGTCTCTACCATATAGTATGGCATCGATCAATGAGTCTCTACCATATAGTATGAAATCCATCAATGAGTCTGCCACACAGTATGATATCCATCAATGAGTCTCTACCATTTAGTATGGCATCTATCAATGAGTCTCTACCATACAGTATGAAATCCATCAATGAGTCTCTGCTATATAGTATGGCATCTATCAATGAGTCTCTACCATATAGTATGACATCCATCAATGAGTCTGCCACACTGTATGACATCCATCAATGAGTCTCTACCATACAGTATGACATCCATCAATGAGTCTCTACCATATAGTATGGCATCCATCAATGAGTCTCTACCATATAGTATGACATCCATCAATGAGTCTGCCACACAGCATGACATCCATCAATGAGTCTCTACCATATAGTATGGTATACATCAATAAGTCTGCCACACAGTATGACATCCATCAATGAGTCTCTACCATACAGTATGACATCCATCAATGAGTCTCTACCATATAGTATGACATCCATCAATGAGTGTCTACCATATAGTATGACATCCATCAATGAGTCTCTACCATTTAGTATGGCATCTATCAATGAGTCTCTACCATACAGTATGAGATCCATCAATGAGTCTCTGTTATATAGTATGGCATCTATCAATGAGTCTCTACCATATAGTATGACATCCATCAATGAGTCTGCCACACAGTATGACATCCATCAATGAGTCTTCACCATTTAGTATGGCATCCATCAATGAGTCTCTACCATATAGTATGGTATCCATCAATGAGTCTCTGTTATATAGTATGGCATCTATCAATGAGTCTCTACCATATAGTATGACATCCATCAATGAGTCTGCCACACAGTATGACATCCATCAATGAGTCTTCACCATTTAGTATGGCATCCATCAATGAGTCTCTACCATATAGTATGGTATCCATCAATGAGTCTCTACCATACAGTATGACATCCATCAATGAGTCTCTACCATATAGTATGACATCCATCAATGAGTCTCTACCATAAAGTATGACATCCATCAATGAGTCTGCCACACAGTATGACATCCATCAATGAGTCTCTACCATACAGTATGACATCCATCAATGAGTCTCTACCATACAGTATGACATCCATCAATGAGTCTCTACCATATAGTATGGTATCCATCAATGAGTCTGCCACACAGTATGACATCCATCAATGAGTCTCTACCATACAGTATGACATCCATCAATGAGTCTCTACCATATAGTATGGCATCCATCAATGAGTCTCTACCATATAGTATGACATCCATCAATGAGTCTGCCACACAGTATGATATCCATCAATGAGTCTCTACCATTTAGTATGGCATCTATCAATGAGTCTCTACCATACAGTATGAAATCCATCAATGAGTCTCTGCTATATAGTATGGCATCTATCAATGAGTCTCTACCATATAGTATGACATCCATCAATGAGTCTGCCACACAGTATGACATCCATCAATGAGTCTCTACCATACAGTATGACATCCATCAATGAGTCTCAACCATACAGTATGACATCCATCAATGAGTCTCTACCATACAGTATGGTATCCATCAATGAGTCTGCCACACAGCATGACATCCATCAATGAGTCTCTATTATACAGTATGACATCCATCAATGAGTCTCTACCATACAGTATGGTATCCATCAATGAGTCTGCCACACAGTATGACATCCATCAATGAGTCTCTACCATACAGTATGACATCCATCAATGAGTCTCTACCATATAGTATGGCATCCATCAATGAGTATCTACCATATAGTATGACATCCATCAATGAGTCTGCCACACAGTATGACATCCATCAATGAGTCTCTACCATTTAGTATGGCATCTATCAATGAGTCTCTACCATACAGTATGAGATCCATCAATGAGTCTCTGCTATATAGTATGGCATCTATCAATGAGTCTCTACCATATAGTATGACATCCATCAATGAGTCTGCCACACAGTATGATATCCATCAATGAGTCTCTACCATACAGTATGACATCCATCAATGAGTCTCTACCATTTATTATGGCATCTATCAATGAGTCTCTACCATACAGTATGACATCCATCAATGAATCTCTGCTATATAGTATGGCATCTATCAATGAGTCTCTACCATATAGTATGACATCCATCAATGAGTCAGCCACACAGTATGACATCCATCAATGAGTCTCTACCATATAGTATGGTATCCATCAATGAGTCTGCCACACAGTATGACATCCATCAATGAGTCTCTACCATATAGTATGGCATCCATCAATGAGTCTCTACCATATAGTATGACATCCATCAATGAGTCTGCCACACAGTATGACATCCAACAATGAGTCTCTACCATTTAGTATGGCATCTATCAATGAGTCTCTACCATACAGTATGACATCCATCAATAAGTCTCTGCTATATAGTATGGCATCTATCATTGAGTCTCTACCATATAGTATGACATCCATCAATGAGTCTCTACCATATAGTATGACATCCAACAATGAGTCTGCCACACAGTATGACATCCATCAATGAGTCTCTACCATACAGTATGACATCCATCAATGAGTCTCTACCATACAGTATGACATCCATCAATGAGTCTCTGCTATATAGTATGGCATCTATCAATGAGTCTCTACCATATAGTATGACATCCATCAATGAGTCTGCCACACAGTATGACATCCATCAATGAGTCTCTACCATACAGTATGGCATCTATCAATGAGTCTCTACCATACAATATGACATCCATCAATGAGTCTCTGCTATATAGTATGGCATTTATCAATGAGTCTCTACCATATAGTATGACATCGATCAATAAGTCTGCCACACAGTATGACATCCATCAATGAGTCTCTACCATTTAGTATGGCATTTATCAATGAGTCTTCACCATACAGTATGGCATCTATCAATGAGTCTCTGCTATATAGTATGGCATCTATCAATGAGTGTCTACCATATAGTATGACATCTATCAATGAGTCCGTACCATACAGTATGACATCCATCAATGAGTCTCTGCTATATAGTATGGCATCTATCAATGAGTTTCTACCATATAGTATGACATCCATCAATGAGTCTGCCACACAGTATGACATCCATCAATGAGTCTCTACCATACAGTATGACATCTATCAATAAGTCTCTACCATACAGTATGGCATCTATCAATGAGTCTCTACCATACAGTATGGCATCTATCAATGAGTCTCTACCATATAGTATGGTATCCATCAATGAGTCTGCCACACAGTATGACATCCATCAATGATTCTCTACCATACAGCATGACATCCATCAATGAGTCTCTGCTATATAGTATGGCATCTATCAATGAGTCTCTACCATATAGTATGACATCCATCAATGAGTCTTCACCATTTAGTATGGCATCCATCAATGAGTCTCTACCATATAGTATGGTATCCATCAATGAGTCTGCCACACAGTATGACATCCATCAATGAGTCTCTACCATACAGTATGAGATCCATCAATGAGTCTCTACCATATAGTATGGCATCCATCAATGAGTCTCTACCATAAAGTATGACATCCATCAATGAGTCTGCCACACAGTATGACATCCATCAATGAGTCTCTACCATACAGTATGACATCCATCAATGAGTCTCTACCATACAGTATGACATCCATCAATGAGTCTCTACCATATAGTATGGTATCCATCAATGAGTCTGCCACACAGTATGACATCCATCAATGAGTCTCTACCATACAGTATGACATCCATCAATGAGTCTCTACCATATAGTATGGCATCCATCAATGAGTCTCTACCATATAGTATGAAATCCATCAATGAGTCTGCCACACAGTATGATATCCATCAATGAGTCTCTACCATTTAGTATGGCATCTATCAATGAGTCTCTACCATACAGTATGAAATCCATCAATGAGTCTCTGCTATATAGTATGGCATCTATCAATGAGTCTCTACCATATAGTATGACATCCATCAATGAGTCTGCCACACAGTATGACATCCATCAATGAGTCTCTACCATACAGTATGACATCCATCAATGAGTCTCTACCATATAGTATGGCATCCATCAATGAGTCTCTACCATATAGTATGACATCCATCAATGAGTCTGCCACACAGCATGACATCCATCAATGAGTCTCTACCATTTAGTATGGCATCTATCAATGAGTCTCTACCATATAGTATGGCATCCATCAATGAGTGTCTACCATATAGTATGACATCCATCAATGAGTCTGCCACACAGTATGACATCCATCAATGAGTCTCTACCATTTAGTATGGCATCTATCAATGAGTCTCTACCATACAGTATGAGATCCATCAATGAGTCTCTGTTATATAGTATGGCATCTATCAATGAGTCTCTACCATATAGTATGACATCCATCAATGAGTCTGCCACACAGTATGACATCCATCAATGAGTCTCTACCATATAGTATGGTATCCATCAATGAGTCTGCCACACAGTATGACATCCATCAATGAGTCTACCATATAGTATGGCATCCATCAATGAGTCTCTACCATATAGTATGACATCCATCAATGAGTCTGCCACACAGTATGACATCCAACAGTGAGTCTCTACCATTTAGTATGGCATCTATCAATGAGTCTCTACCATACAGTATGACATCGATCAATGAGTCTCTGCTATATAGTATGGCATCTATCATTGAGTCTCTACCATATAGTATGACATCCATCAATGAGTCTCTACCATATAGTATGACATCCATCAATGAGTCTGCCACACAGTATGACATCCATCAATGAGTCTCTACCATATAGTATGGCATCCATCAATGAGTCTCTACCATATAGTATGACATCCATCAATGAGTCTGCCACACAGTATGACATCCAACAATGAGTCTCTACCATTTAGTATGGCATCTATCAATGAGTCTCTACCATACAGTATGACATCCATCAATGAGTCTCTGGTATATAGTATGGCATCTATCATTGAGTCTCTACCATATAGTATGACATCCATCAATGAGTCTCTACCATATAGTATGACATCCATCAATGAGTCTGCCAGACAGTATGACATCCATCAATGAGTCTCTACCATACAGTATGACATCCATCAATGAGTCTCTACCATACAGTATGACATCCATCAATGAGTCTCTGCTATATAGTATGGCATCTATCAATGAGTCTCTGCTATATAGTATGGCATCTATCAATGAGTCTCTACCATATAGTATGACATCCATCAATGAGTCTACCATACAGTATGACATCCATCAATGAGTCTCTACCATACAGTATGACATCCATCAATGAGTCTGCCACACAGTATGACATCCATCAATGAGTCTCTACCATACAGCATGACATCCATCAATGAGTCTCTGCTATATAGTATGGCATCTATCAATGAGTCTCTACCATATAGTATGACATCCATCAATGAGTCTTCACCATTTAGTATGGCATCCATCAATGAGTCTCTACCATATAGTATGGTATCCATCAATGAGTCTGCCACACAGTATGACATCCATCAATGAGTCTCTACCATACAGTATGACATCCATCAATGAGTCTGCCACACAGTATGACATCCATCAATGAGTCTCTACCATACAGTATGACATCCATCAATGAGTCTCTACCATACAGTATGACATCTATCAATGAGTCTCTACCATATAGTATGACATCCATCAATGAGTCTGCCACACAGTATGACATCCATCAATGAGTCTCTACCATACAGTATGACATCCATCAATGAGTCTGTACCATACAGTATGACATCCATCAATGAGTCTCTACCATACAGTATGGTATCCATCAATGAGTCTGCTACACAGCATGACATCCATCAATGAGTCTCTACCATACAGTATGACATCCATCAATGAGTCTCTACCATACAGTATGGTATCCATCAATGAGTCTGCCACACAGTATGACATCCATCAATGAGTCTCTACCATACAGTATGACATCCATCAATGAGTCTCTACCATATAGTATGGCATCCATCAATGAGTGTCTACCATATAGTATGACATCCATCAATGAGTCTCTACCATTTAGTATGGCATCTATCAATGAGTCTCTACCATACAGTATGAGATCCATCAATGAGTCTCTGCTATATAGTATGGCATCTATCAATGAGTCTCTACCATATAGTATGACATCCATCAATGAGTCTGCCACACAGTATGATATCCATCAATGAGTCTCTACCATACAGTATGACATCCATCAATGAGTCTCTACCATTTAGTATGGCATCTATCAATGAGTCTCTACCATACAGTATGACATCCATCAATGAATCTCTGCTATATAGTATGGCATCTATCAATGAGTCTCTACCATATAGTATGACATCCATCAATGAGTCAGCCACACAGTATGACATCCATCAATGAGTCTCTACCATATAGTATGGTATCCATCAATGAGTCTGGCACACAGTATGACATCCATCAATGAGTCTCTACCATATAGTATGACATCCATCAATGAGTCTGCCACACAGTATGACATCCAACAATGAGTCTCTACCATTTAGTATGGCATCTATCAATGAGTCTCTACCATACAGTATGACATCCATGAATGAGTCTCTGCTATATAGTATGGCATCTATCATTGAGTCTCTACCATATAGTATGACATCCATCAATGAGTCTCTACCATATAGTATGATATCCTTCAATGAGTCTGCCACACAGTATGACATCCATCAATGAGTCTCTACCATACAGTATGACATCCATCAATGAGTCTCTACCATACAGTATGACATCCATCAATGAGTCTCTGCTATATAGTATGGCATTTATCAATGAGTCTCTACCATATAGTATGACATCCATCAATGAGTCTGCCACACAGTATGACATCCATCAATGAGTCTCTACCATACAATATGACATCCATCAATGAGTCTCTGCTATATAGTATGGCATTTATCAATGAGTCTCTATCATATAGTATGACATCGATCAATGAGTCTGCCACACAGTATGACATCCATCAATGAGTCTCTACCATTTAGTATGGCATCTATCAATGAGTCTTCACCATACAGTATGGCATCTATCAATGAGTCTCTGCTATATAGTATGGCATCTATCAATGAGTGTCTACCATATAGTATGACATCTATCAATGAGTCTCTACCATACAGTATGACATCCATCAATGAGTCTCTGCTATATAGTATGGCATCTATCAATGAGTCTCTACCATATAGTATGACATCCATCAATGAGTCTGCCACACAGTATGACATCCATCAATGAGTCTCTACCATACAGTATGACATCCAGCAATGAGTCTCTACCATACAGTATGACATCCATCAATGAGTCTCTGCTATATAGTATGGCATCTATCAATGAGTCTCTACCATATAGTATGACATCCATCAATGAGTCTGCCACACAGTATGACATCCATCAATGAGTCTCTACCATACAGTATGGCATCTATCAATGAGTCTCTACCATACAGTATGAAATCCATCAATGAGTCTCTGCTATATAGTATGGCATCTATCAATGAGTCTCTACCATATAGTATGACATCCATCAATGAGTCTGCCACATAGTATGACATCCATCAATGAGTCTCTACCATACAGTGTGACATCCATCAATGAGTCTCTACCATATAGTATGGCATCCATCAATGAGTCTCTACCATATAGTATGACATCCATCAATGAGTCTGCCACGCAGCATGACATCCATCAATGAGTCTCTACCATACAGTATGACATCCATCAATGAATCTCTACCATACAGTATGACATCCATCAATGAGTCTCTACCATATAGTATGGTATCCATCAATGAGTCTGCCACACAGTATGACATCCATCAATGAGTCTCTACCATACAGTATGGCATCCATCAATGAGTCTCTACCATATAGTATGGCATCCATGAATGAGTGTCTACCATATAGTATGACATCCATCAATGAGTCTGCCACACAGTATGACATCCATCAATGAGTCTCTACCATTTAATATGGCATCTATCAATGAGTCTCTACCATATAGTATGACATCCATCAATGAGTCTGCCACACAGTATGACATCCATCAATGAGTCTCTACCATTTAGTATGGCATCTATCAATGAGTCTCTACCATACAGTATGACATCCATCAATGAATCTCTGCTATATAGTATGGCATCTATCAATGAGTCTCTACCATATAGTATGACATCCATCAATGAGTCAGCCACACAGTATGACATCCATCAATGAGTCTCTACCATATAGTATGGTATCCATCAATGAGTCTGCCACACAGTATGAAATCCATCAATGAGTCTCTACCATATAGTATGGCATCCATCAATGAGTCTCTACCATATAGTATGACATCCATCAATGAGTCTGCCACACAGTATGACATCCAACAATGAGTCTCTACCATTTAGTATGGCATCTATCAATGAGTCTCTACCATACAGTATGACATCCATCAATGAGTCTCTGCTATATAGTATGGCATCTATCATTGAGTCTCTACCATATAGTATGACATCCATCAATGAGTCTCTACCATATAATATGACATCCATCATTGAGTCTGCCACACAGTATGACATCCATCAATGAGTCTCTACCATACAGTATGACATCCATCAATGAGTCTCTACCATACAGTATGACATCCATCAATGAGTCTCTGCTATATAGTATGGCATCTATCAATGAGTCTCTACCATATAGTATGACATCCATCAATGAGTCTGCCACACAGTATGACATCCATCAATGAGTCTCTACCATACAGTATGGCATCTATCAATGAGTCTCTACCATACAATATGACATCCATCAATGAGTCTTTGCTATATAGTATGGCATTTATCAATGAGTCTCTACCATATAGTATGACATCGATCAATGAGTCTGCCACACAGTATGACATCCATCAATGAGTCTCTACCATTTAGTATGGCATCTATCAATGAGTCTTCACCATACAGTATGGCATCTATCAATGAGTCTCTGCTATATAGTATGGCATCTATCAATGAGTGTCTACCATATAGTATGACATCTATCAATGAGTCTCTACCATACAGTATGACATCCATCAATGAGTCTCTGCTATATAGTATGGCATCTATCAATGAGTCTCTACCATATAGTATGACATCCATCAATGAGTCTGCCACACAGTATGACATCCATCAATGAGTCTCTACCATACAGTATGACATCCATCAATGAGTCTCTACCATACAGTATGACATCCATCAATGAGTCTCTGCTATATAGTATGGCATCTATCAATGAGTCTCTACCATATAGTATGACATCCATCAATGAGTCTGCCACACAGTATGACATCCATCAATGAGTCTCTACCATACAGTATGGCATCTATCAATGAGTCTCTATCATACAGAATGACATCCATCAATGAGTATCTGCTATATAGTATGGCATCTATCAATAAGTTTACTATACAGTAAGACATCTAACAATTAGTTTCTACCATATAGTACATCAAGCAATTAGTCTTTGTTTCTACCATATAAAACATCTAGCAATTAGTCTTTGTTTCTACTATATAGTACATCTAGCAATTAGTCTTTGCCATATTTATGTATGTAGCAGCGAATCTCCACCAGAATAACGGCAGGAAAATAAGGTCTGTTCGTTTGTTACTAAGCCACAGAAAAGCTTATCTGCGCTCTGCTTACCACGAGTATCGAAACCCAGTTTCTAGCACTATACGTTCGCTGATATATCGCTGTACTGTTGGGGGTAGGATTGGGGGGCGAAAAAAAGGTACCTACCAATGAATTTCTATGATACAGAATTTTGTGAACAAAGCCTTATATTTATGGAGTCTTCACTACAGTAGAAAATACACCAGTCCTCGTCCAAATGACAAATTATCTAAGTGTTAATATTATTAACAGTTTTCTGTTGTTGTTGTGTTAAAATTATTATGATACCAAGTGCAGTGTTACATACATTCTTTATTTCATTATTATGTGTATGTATTTTATTATAACAAAGCTACATTGGGCTATCTGCTGTGTCCATTGAGGGGAATTGAACTCCTGATTATAGCGCTGTAAGTCCGTAGACTTACCGCTGTTCCAGCAGGGGACTTATCATTAAGTTAATTATTCTTAAGTTTTTCCTATTGTGTAAAGTGTTGAATTTATTATAATGTTCGTATTGTTGGTCATATTTTACAGAGGATTGCGATCCACTTGAAATAAAAAACGATTTTTGGACTACCATCACGTCGTCATGTGCTCCATCTGACGACTGTGCATCTTTAAAATAGCCATACAGCATAGTTTCCATTGGAAGAAAGCTCTTTGTTAGGTTGTCATGTACAAAATACTACCCCTCCTTCCGGCATGCTTTCAACAATTCATCTGTTGTACGGTTACGACGGTTTTGCAGCTCCCTTTCCAACAGTCCTGTCATATGGAAATCCGTAGTAATTGCGTCCAGCAACCTGACCGGTTCGCCTTCATATGGAATAGCACAATTTCTCGTTTCATTCTCCATTTGCTTAAGTTTGAATAGTTGTCTTGTGGAAGTAACTTATGTGCACTTGATTTCTGTCGCTGGGGGATCCAATTTAGTTATGTTGCGTGTTGCTGTCTGGGGCACGTAGACAGCATTTGTTATTTACTATTATGTTCGCGGATTCTCATCTGTTACGATATGCAGTAGTTTGCGTATCACGGCTGGTCTACCACTTACTGTATGTCTCTTTCTCTATGTTCTTGGTACCCCATGTTGATCCATATTCTTCTACTTCTTAGTACTATACATATTATGGCAGCAATAAAAATTGCAGTTTAACATTCCGTTTCACTGCCACTTTATTTGTTTTGAATTTCGCGCAAAGCTACACGAGGGTTATCCGCGCTAGTTGTTCCAAATTTAGCAGTGTAAGACTAGAGGGAAGGCAGAGTCATCACCACCAACCGCCAACTCTTGAGATGCACTTTTACCAACGAATAGTGGGATTGACTGTGACATTAC
This sequence comes from Tachypleus tridentatus, assembly GCF_004210375.1. Lineage (NCBI taxonomy): Eukaryota > Metazoa > Arthropoda > Merostomata > Xiphosura > Limulidae > Tachypleus > Tachypleus tridentatus. Next base: position 53,258,955 of record NC_134832.1, on the reverse strand, counting down.
AATGCTCCCACAGCTGAAGGAGCGAGCTTGTTTGGTGGGACGTGAATATGAACTCGCGACCCTCAGACTGCGAGTCAAGTCATGCGACTTTGTATCAGATGCGGTTGTCATGTGGATCTGACAAAACGTCGAAAAAGAAATGGATTTCAAAGTCGTAATAATGGGAAAATGAATAAAGCATTGGATTTTAAGATTCCACTGGTTATATCAAAAAAATCCTGATAGTTAGTTTCACGGTGATCAGAAAAAAGTTACTTTACAATGTAGATATCGAATGGTATCCATATAAATACTGACTGTTGTATGTCAATGTAACTACTTCGCAGGGTGTGGCTGGATCTTTATGAAAATTCATATGGAGGTTCATTGGGTCCATACAAATTTTCAATTTTCTATATTTAGTGTTTTGCGGCTTTTATGGGTTTTTTTTACCACTACTTCGGCCCCCCAGTGGCTCAGCGGTATGTCTGTGGACTTATAACGCTAAAAACCGGGTTTCGATACCCGTGGTGGGCAGAGCACAGATAGCACATTGTGTAGCTTTGTGCTTAATTCAAAACAGCAACAATAACCATTATTTCGCCGCCTGTTGATGGGTCTCCATCAAATTTGGCGTGAAGATTTCTTGGGTACATGGGGATATAGATGCAAATTTGCGGTTTCACATTGTGTTTTACTCATTTCATATAAAAGGAAGCAGCTTTTCATGACCTAAGATAACCTTTTATTAAACATTGATTCACACAACCTCCGTCCAGGAGAGGGGTACTCCAACCAGTTAATAATATTGCTATCACATAGGTCTGATGCATTTCCAAAGTAAACGTATTCGTGAGAATTATATGAAAACGAATCAATAAAAGTCTAGCCATTGTATATAAATTATGAAAACTACACTGGCTTGCGACAGCTTAGCGTCTCTCAGAAAGAGTTGTTACTTTTACCATGGTAGCTGACTCAGTACAAATTAAGGAAAACATTATAATGGAACTTATTCAAATGAATGACCAACAAACACAAACGACAGGCATTTTTTATCAGTGCCAGGACAGCTACTGAAAATAATAAAATATAATAACACGAAACTCCAACTAACGATAATTTTGACTTTTCCCTAATTTCATAGAGAACTATAACTGTTCAGTTATACCGTGCTAGCTGTCCCTAATTTAGCAGAGTACGACAAGAGGGAGGGCAGCTAGTCATCACCACCCACCGCCAACTCTTGGGCTACTCTTTTACCAACGAATGGTGGGTTTGACCGTCACTTTATAACGCCCCCACGGCTGAAAAGGCGGGCATGCTTGATGCGACGGGGAACCCGCGGCCCTCAGATTACGAGTCGCACGCCTTAACCCACCTGGCCATGCCGGGCCTGTAAAAATATACTTTTGTGGGCTAATCCAGGAATAATGGCTCACCATATAGCCTGAAAATATAAAGGCATTATAGAAAGAGAATTCCAATTTAAAAAAAAAATTCTAGTTTCTCGTCACAGTATATTCTGTTATTCCTTCTATATTAGGGATGTGTTTGTTTTGAATTTCGCGTAAAGCTTCACGAGGGCTATCGGTTGGATTTGTAGGTTATTTATATTAATTTCGTTTTGGTTTTTATTTCCCAAACACATTCGCATATTTTGGGAGTTTAGTAGAGTATTTAAAGTTATAAACAAATTAAACTGAAATGACTTTTGAAATGATTTTGTATATTAACGGCCAAGGTAATATAACTTGGATAAGAATTTTATTTTTATCACAAGCCTGTCTCTGATGCACGTGGTAAAAGCATGAAGATTCCATTAGCTAACTGACACAAAGCTTTGACCATAGTTAGTTTGTTTTATATTACCGCGACTGGAAGGACAGAACCTTTTACCGTGTAACGTTTTCCGTGCCATATCTCAGTTTTACTCAGCTCGAAAGCCGACACGATTTCTAGAACAAAAGACTTTGGTTAGGGGGTTAAAAAAAACAAAACAAAAAAAAAAACTCACTAAACTAACTTTAAGGCACGAATTCTACAAGAAGAAAAGGTAGAAACATATGATATGTTTGGTAGGTATAAATACTGTAATACACGTAGAAATAATTAATACTGTAATAATTAATTACATAAATACTGTAATATACAAAGAAATAAACTCTATTTTTCACATTCAGCTGTAGCAACAATACAAATTAGAAAGCTTGTTACTACTAAAGAACTCGCTATCGGAAAATTCACTTTTAGAATTACCTTATACGAACGTTTCCCAATGAGACATCTCTTATAATAATAATAATAATTGTATATTAATGACAATTTCAAGTTATTTTTATTTGCCAATCGGCCAAGTAATTATTACTTCATTTACAAGTAACTTACTTCCAGTGTTTTATAATGATCATTAAAAGCCTGACTTGGTAAGATCTGAACAACAACAAAAACTTTATGAGATACGTGAATGGTAAAATGGAGTTTCCGGAAAGAATTGCCCTATAGAGCCTCTACAGTGTCTATTATTATAAAACTAGCGTATGTTGTATTCATAAACAAAGCAAGCATTCTGTGAATTATTTCTGCCAAAAAAGTGAATCTTTAAAGTAAGGGGAAGCCAAATTTTAAGGACTAAAAGACATTAAGAATTTTTTATCCTTTCATCGTAACACTTGTTTCGGTTTAAGGTCTCTCTGATCACATCAGTCGAGCAAAACGTGATATTATTGGCAATACCGGCTGTTTACTGTTTGACTTGCGTATCTGCGCGACATCTAGTGAGAAAATGTGCGGATGTATATTTAGAAAAGTTTATATTTGATTTTGCTATAAGTTGGTACAAAGTTTGAGTGTCTCCAAGGGACTAGTTAATTGACTTTTAATAGAAGTAAATCAAAGACACACTCAAACGCAATCATTTTTGTCATAATGATAGTAACATGGGCTTTCGGAGAACGGACAAAACTCGAGAAGAAACTGGATTTTAAAGAGAATCTCGCTTAGATGAACGTTTTCGAAGATGGCGATTGGTTTGTTTTGAATTTCGCCTAAAACTACATGAGGGATATCTGCACTAGCCGTCCCTAATTTAGCAGCGTAAGACTAGAGGGAAGGCAGCTAGTCATCACCACCCACCGCCAACTCTTGGGCTACTCTTTTACCAGCGAATAGTGAGATTGACTGTCACATTATAACGCCCTCACGGCTGAAAGGGCGAACATGTTTGATGTGACGGGGATTCGAACCCGTGACCCTCAGATTACGAGCCGCATGCCTTAACCACCTGGCCATGCTGGGTGAGAATGACAAAGCGCTCTGTGAATACCTTAGGTTGGTTACTACAAAAATAAAAAATAAAATATTGTGGGTAGGGTTTGAACCCCAGAATTGCTTTTTTAGTTATTAGTGTTGCCTAAAGAGCAATACGTATAATGGTGAAACCACATTAAAGCTTTTATGTTTTGAAGGAAAAACTACTACATCAGCATTACTTATTTCATATTATTTCACAAACTCACGAAAATTACTTATATAGGACGCTACCAGCGCCCCTGTAGGAGTAAATTAGAATTACTTATCAAGTGAAACGCTAAGAAACCTTTAGCGTTAGAAAAAACAACAACTACAGTGGTATTACTTATATCACAGTACTTCACAGATTGACAAAACTTATTTATGTAGGATGCTACCAGTGCCCCCTGTAGGAATTAGTGAGAACTATCAAATAGTGATATGTGATAAGTTTCTACAGATGACGAGATGATATAATCAACGAGATTGTATTATTTAAAACAACTATCCCCTGAAGCTGAACAAACATTAAGATCAAAGGTTAGATTACACTCTAAAGAATAAAGTAATTTATTTTTACAAGCTACTACAACTGTTTATTTTACAGCTTTCCAAAGTCATCAGTATCATCCTTCACCGAATAAGATAATTGAATTTCTGGATTAAAATTTCATATATTTTATATACATCAAGATAAGTTGGTATTACTTTTTTTAAGTAAAATTAAAGTTTTATGAAACTTTAAGACTGGATTAAACTACTTTAGGAAAAGGGTTTTCTCATATCATTTTATATTCTTACAACATACGTAAATTGAAATTAAATTTTCAGTGTACTTTTGTTTATCTAATGACAACATTTTTTTTCGTTTTACATCTCAGCCCGAAAGCAGATTCTCTACGATTCAATTTTATGTAGAGGGCGACTTTCGAATATTAAATATTTGCTAAATCGGTAAAACTTGAAGCAAGTTATTTATTATACATGTCACAGAATAACGTGTTTATTTTGTAAGAATATAGCATTTCCACCAACTTTGTTTTGAAAGTAATGTTTAAACAATTGATTGATGTTTTCACTTTCGTTGTATTCAACAAACAGGCAAATCTGGATTTTTCTTATGATCGTTTTGGCCCGGCATGGACACGTGGTTAGGGGCGCTCGACTCGCAATCTGAGGGCCGCAGGTTCGACTCCTCGTCGCACCAAACATGCTCGCTCTTTCAGCCGCGGGGGCGTTATAATGTGACGGTCAATCACACTATTCGTTGGTAAAAGAAAAGCCCAAGAGTTGGCAGTGGGTGGTGATGACTAGTTGCCTTCCTTCTTTTAGGCCCAGCATTGCCAGGTGGTTAAACACTCGACTCGTAATCTGAGGGTCGCGGGTTCGAATCCCCGACGCACCAAAATGCTAGCTATTTCAGCCGTTTTTCAAGGCACATAACTGAAATAATGCATGAATACCATCTTCATATTTAAAAGGAAGCAAGAAGAATCAGTATTGGTCTGGCATGACCACCTTGATTCGCAAACTGAAGGTCGCAGGTTCGAATCCTCGACACCAAACACGCTCGTGCTCTCAGCCATATAATGTGTTAATCAATCCCACTACTTCTTTCATAAAAAAAAAGTCCAAGTGTCGGCGGTGAGCGATACTAACTAGCTGCCTTCCCTGTTAAGGTGGAGACGGCTGGCGCAGATAGCCTTCTTGAAGATTTGTGAAAAAAATTCCAAATAAGCCGAGCCTGCTTTGTATAGATATATATTTCATTAAACACTGTTCGAATTGTTTGTTTTTTGAATTTCGTGCAAAGCTACACGAGGGCTATCTGCGCTATCCGTCCCTAATTTAGCAATGTCAGACTAGAGGGAAGGCAGCTAGTCATCACCACCCACCTCCAACTCTTGGGCTACTCTTTTACCAACGAATAGTGGGATTGACCGCCACATTATAACGGATCCACGGCTGAAAGGGCGAGCATGTTTGGTGTGACCGGGATTCGAACCCGCGACACTCAGATTGCGAGTTGAGCCTCACCTTTGGGCATCAGTGTATGTTCTTATGGACTTTTATTTACAAATCTGTTTTGTAATGAAATTTTTGGAATAAACATGCGTGTTTTATTTCAATTAAACTTCGAGATACATAATTTTAATATAATTTTTAGATGCAGATCTATATTTTAAAAATTTCAGTTATACTTCTCTTTATAAATTTCTAGGTCGTGCCGGGCCTAAATATGTTCGAAAACGGTAAAATAGGGCCCGGCATGATCAGGTGGGTTAAGACGTTCGACTCGTAATCTGAGAATCGCGGGTTCGAATCCCGGTCGCACCAAACATGCTCACCCTTTCAGCCTTGGCTGCGTTATAAAGTGACAGTCAATCCCACTATTCGTTGGTAAAAGAGTAGCCCAAGAGTTGGCGGTGGGTGGTGATAACTAGCTGCCTTCCATCTAGTCTTACACTGCTAAATTAGGGACGGCTAGCGCAGATAGCCCTCGTGTAGCTTTGAGCGAAATTCAAAAAGAAACAAACAAACGGTAAAATAGTTTCGGTTACTTATTTTTAGCTCCGGAAATATTGAAGCCGACGCAAAGATTTTTATTTATTTCAAATTAATCAGAATTCCGTTTGCTTGTCCTTCTCTTCTGATATTTTAATATATGATGGTTTGTTTGCTTTTTAAATAATAAAACTCCACTATTATAAATTCTAAAGACGTTAAGAAGCGAGCATTATTTTTCAACAGAAGTTTCCTGTGCACGTCTTATCAAATTAATACGTAAGAGTTTATTGCTACTTAAGTGCTGTTTGATATATTCACCAGTTCCATTTCAACTGCCACTCCTAAGATTTTTTTTATTCTCTCCTTATATCAAAACTTAATGGACAAATGTTGTATTAAAGCTACGCCTGACAACTTGGACTATATTGACTGAGTGCGAAGAGTAAAAAGCTAAAATTATAGAAACGTCCATAGAAATGTACATAATAATTTTAAAGGTTTTTATCCCAAAAGAAGAAATATTTGATTCTAATTTCTTCCAATAAACTTTATTAATCGTTAAAGTGTAACTTCCACTTTTTTTTCTGCAAACATATTTCAGAATCTACTTTATATATTAAAATTTTATTTAAAAAAAACTGAATTATTTCCAGCCCCTTATACGACTTTTATCCACTACAGAAACCCATGTCGACCACTCAAACTCTATTCCTCTGTGTGTTGGTAAACGATCAGCCCAAGAGTTGGCGATGGGTGGTGGTGACTAGCTGCCTTCCCTCTAGTCTTACGCTGCTAAATTAGGGACGGCTAGCGCATATAGTCCTCGTGTAGCTTTGCGCGAAATTTAAAAACAAACTGTTCCTCTGTGTTCCCTGCTGGTATAGCGGTAAGTCTACGGATTTACAACCCTAAATTCGATTCCTCTCGGTGGACTCAGTAGATAGCCCCGTGTGGCTTTCCTATAAGAAAACACACACACTTTCTCTGCCACTAGATCAATAGCAACTTTAATTAATTACAAGTTCAGTAAATGTTCTCACAAATAGAGTGTTGTTTTCAATATATACTCGTAGCTCAGTCTTCTTTAGGAAGACTTCAGTGTGAAGTGTCTTGAAACCATGGTAACAATATCGATTTTTCTGGGAAGAAAACTTTGTTTTTAAAAGAAAAAAACGTATTTTTCTCGAATACATTTCGCAAGCTGTTTAAATCAACTGGTAACATTAGCTGAACAGTTATTATAAATTATGCAGTTTTTATATCTCAAACGGCCCCAATTTGTAGTAAAAAATAATTTTGTAATTTCTGCTCTACAAGCACATTGTCTTCAGAATAAACTGAATTATTTATAAGGAATCCGCAAGGAGTACGATTGCATAAATAGAAAAGGAATAATTTAACTGAACGCTACGTTAATTAAGAAGTCAATACGCCACCTAGTGGTAGAATTCATAAATATTATATGAGATGAAACAAAGCAATGTATCAAGTTTCACACATATTATTACATTCGCGTCTTTTGAACGTGCTGCTCACTTCTCGCTGAAATAAAAAAGTATTATAATAAAAGATAAAAAATAGATTTAGTTACAATACCGTAAGGAATTTTGAAAACTAATGCTCAGTTGTTTCTTGTTAATCACAAAGCGCCACAGGGGATTGTTTGTGTTTTTGACAACCACGGGTATAGAAACACGGATTTTTAGTGTTATAAGCCTTCAGAAATTACCACTGAGCCACTGGGAAGATTAAGTGTCAACAATCTATACAAATATGATAGTACTGTCAGTTATATGTCTATATAACTACTTATCCATATAAATATAATACTACTGTCAGTTGTATGTCCATATAACTACTTATTTGCATAAATATGATAGTAATGTCTGTTGTATGTCCATATAACTGCTTATCTATATAAAAACATTCGTACTGTAAGTTGTATGTCCATGTAACTACTTATATATATAAATATAATAGTACTGTCAGTTGTATGTTCATATAACTACTTATCTGTTCAAGTTTAACAATTTAATCGTACTATCTGTTGTATGTTTCTATAACCACTTATCTATATAAAACTAATAATTTAATCGTACTGTCTGTTGTATATCCAGAAACTATTTATCTATATAAATATAATAGTGCTGTGAGTTGTACGTTCATGTAACTAGTTAGCTATATGAATATAATTGTACTGTCTGTTGTATATCTGCGTAACTACTTATCTATATGATTATAAATGTACTGACTGTTGTACATCCATGTAACTACTCTGCAGGGTATTGATAGGTCTATATAATTGCTGTGTAGGTTCATTAGGTTCGTGTGGTGGTACAAACAATTTTTCAGGTTTGCGTTTTTTACCACTACTTCGCCCCCTGTTGATGGATCTTTACTACATTCGGCATGAAGGTTTGTGGGGTCCATGTGGAGATACAGGTCGGCTGGCGGTTTCACATCTCATGTTTAGCCCTTCTTGTGATCGTTCTTGTGGTTTGTTTTTTATCACAATTACTCATAAGGGAAGCAACTTTTCATGTCCAAAGATAATCTTTCATTAATCACGAATTTACATAATCTCTGTGCACACATATTTTACACATGTACAAAAATAAATCACAGTTTAAATATAACTATACAAGATGGCCTTACTGTGACCCTCCAGTGGCACAGAGATATGTCTGGGAACTTAACTGCAAACACACTTTTATTGGAATTAAAAAATAACAAACACTTTCCTCCGATCTGCGCCGGTCTATTGGTTAGCGTTCTCATAGTGTGAATCCGGATATTTATGGTTCGCAACCCCTTGTTGCAAAACCTGCGTTCTAAAATGAATTGGTCGACGCATGTTACATGGAAACATATGCTCCAGTTGCGTGGGTTGAACTAAACCTTCGCGTTTCGTTAATTCTATGAAAACAAAAGATTGGTTTGCTGTTTTTATTTTAAAATAAATATCTCTGTTGGTTAGTTTTATACTTTAAAATTTATCCTCAATAAAAACAAACAAACAAGAACTCAGACTGTTCTATAATCTCCAAATTACTTTCACTCGTGGATGTTAAATTTACGGCTACTTGATGTTTACTAATACTGTTGGTGTTCTGTAGCGTTTTTAAACGCTTTGAGATTGCATTTGAGTTTTATGGTACTGTCAACGGGTAAGCCTTAATTTCTGAAATCTGTTTGTTTGTTGAATTTCGCGCAAAACTACTCAAGGACTATCCGCGCTAGCCGTCCCTAATTTAGCAGTGTGAGACTAGAAAGAAGGCAGCTAGTCATCACCACCCACCGCCAACTCTTGGGCTTCTTTTTTACCAACGAATAGTGGAAGTGACCATAACATTATAACGCCCCCACGGCTGAAATGGCGAGCATGTTTGATGTGACGGGGATTCGAACCGCGATCTTCAGATTACGAGTCAACAACAATCCTACAAAATATTTGTAACTATTTGAAATTCTTCATCTTGTATTCCTATAGTCATATTTTGTAAAACATTTGGGGGGGCTGAGTGATAAGCGTACGGAGCTGTAGATCCAATGTTAGCGTCACGCTAGCTAAAGCAAAAAATAAAAAATGCGCTCCGCCCTCTCTAAATTTGTTGTAAGTGTGTTATAAGAGAGTGTAGGTCAAATCCGACTATTAGTTCTTTGGTCGAAAATATCCCAAGAACTTGCTGTGAGCCCTCTTGACTGGCTGTCTTTGTTAGAGACTATCAGTTCAAAATTAGCGACATCTTGTGGTTGAATAGCTTTGCGCTGATAGAGTAAAACAAAGTAATAATAATAATAAATATATCCCGTGAATAGATAGGGAGTCAGCCGGACTGTGAAATGAATTTGGGTTCCTTACGATGTTAAAGTAATAATTAAATATTTGGTTATACATAGTGTGATATATATATATATATATATATATAATGTGTGTATTTTAATGAAATTGAATAATTATATCCAAATGAAGCCAAATAAGTAAACAAAATCATGAAGAATAATATTTTTAAGCCACAAACAAAAAACGTTAAAATAAAACAAAATACGCTCCATGTTTTTTTAAAAAAATCATAGGGGGGTTATAAAATGTATCCTAGGTTTTGGAGGTGACTGAAGAAGTAGGACCCACATTGCGATGGGGATACACCATCTATCAGGCTTAACCTTCAATTCGCTAGTCTCACATAAAAAGATTAGAAATTTAAAAATTAGGAGAGCGAGATTTGGGTGCTTAAGCCCACAACGTCCCATATCTATATCACCCTTTACTCTCTGCAACAGTCGTGGGAAGGTGTCTGCTCTCCCACGTTAGAATAAGAATGAGAAAAATATAAACATAAAGAGATGAAAAATGAATAAATAAAATAAAAAATAAGGTACTGACATCTGATGGTAAGTAAGATAAACCTTACCTCTTGAAGTTAGTATTCCTGCCCCCAATATGAAAGAGGCACTAATTAACACGACACCAGTAAAGTGATAGTTTACTGTGACTGTACTGCTTTTATATGCGGCTCAAGGTGTACATCCGCATAAAGTAGTGCCAAGTTCTTAAATGACCTTATTTTAAACTAAAAATAATTATTAGTAATTTTAGCAATATATATATTTATATAATCACAGTAAATTATTCAAATTCAAGAACAAAAGTTTCGTTTGAATTTTGCGCAAAGCTACACGAGGACTATCTTTATACTACCCGTCCCTAAACTAGTAGTGCCAAACAGGAGGGAAGGCAACACCACCCACTACCAATTCTTGCGTTAGTCTTTACCAACAAATAGTGGGATTAATTGTAACATTATAACTCTACCACGGCTGAAAGGAAAAGCAGGTCTGATGAGATAGGTTCGAACCCGTGACCTTCAAATTGTGAGTCAAGCTTCTTCACCACCAAACCAGTTTAGGGCCCCAAGAACGGATTGTTTTGTTACAAGAAATATTTAATGTTTCTTGTTATTTCCGAAGTCATCTCGTGCATCTTAAATCGTTAAAATAATTTTTTTTTGATCTAATTAAATCTCAGTTGTAGAGCGAGAGAAATCCGAAGTATTTTTCTCCTTTGTAAAAATAACTTGCCCTCCTCCGCGTCTCTTAACTCTGATGCAAAAGAGTTTATGTGCACTCGTACTAGGCATCTGCTAATACGTGTAATCGATTGCACATTGTTCGACCATATCCGGTTCCTGTTTTGAAAGAGGTTTCCTTTCAGCGAAGCTAAACGTGCCTTTACGCCTGAGGTAAACAAATTTTCTCAAATCTACAAGGCTTTATGTTATTTATATATATATATTCGCCTACACAGGGGTTTTTAGAGAAGGAAATATAAGCTATGGATTCCTGTAGACACATCTACTAAATCATGGAAGCATCAACCTCGAATACGAGTACCATTGGTCGTTGAAATGTGTCACTCTTAAAAATGCTACACAAAATAGACATTTCAAGATCTTCGAATTTAAGATAGTTACTTAAATACTGGGGAAATATATTTCAGTTCTATTTTTATATATGACTGTTTGTTTGTTTTTTTTAATTTCGCGCAAAGCTACTCGAGCGCTATCTGCGCTAGCCGTCCCTAATTTAGCAGCTAGTCATCACCACCCACCGCCAACTCTTGGGCCACTCTTTTACCAACGAATAGTGGGATTGACCGTAACATTATAACACCTCCACGGCTGAAAGGACGAGCATGTTTGGGACGACCGGGATTCGAAACCGCGACCCTCGGATTACGAGTCGAACGTCTTAACCCATCTGGCCATGCCGGGCCTATATATGATAGCATTTTACTACTTGAGACCTGTGTAACATCAGTTATTACACGTCTATTGTTATACGTAGCTCAGCTGTAAGTCATAGGGCTTAAAACGCAAGAAATTGGGTCTCGGAACCCGCGAAGATGCAGTACTTATAGTTCATTGGCATTGTCTTAATCATATCAAAACTACACGACTTTGAATGTATTAGCTGATAACCCTTTAAAATCAACATGTTTGACAAGTTAATTACATATGTTGTTTCTAACAATCTTTATACACTTAACATTTGTTTATGTAGCTGATTTGCTATAAAATATGTTAAGCCTTTTACTAAGAGCTCGCTTTTACGATAAACACGGCCATCTGCATTTGATGCTCTAATTAATGGAAGGATTTATAGTGAAATGTATTAACGTTCAGAAAGCGGCTTAAGTTGCTACCGATAATTACTCGACGGGTTTTGTTGCAAAGTTACCGAAGAATAGGCGTAACAAGTCGTGTCTTATAAACCAGTTTCTGATGACACCAAAATATGGTCAGTTGAATTTAGTGGTTGTATGGGCGGGATTGTGTGAGAACTAAATAATATTGTTACTATACAAGCAATAGCTGTAACCTGGATCAAACAGGTTTGTTTGTTTGTTTGTCTTAAATTTCGCGCAAAGCTACTCGAGAGCTATCTGCGCTAGCCGTCCCTAATTTAGCAGTTTAAGACTAGAGGGAAGGGAACTAGTCATCACCACCCACCGCCAACTCTTGGACTACTCTTTCACCAACTAATAGTGGGATTGACCATCACATTATAACGCTCCCACGGCTGAAAGGGCGAGCATGTTTAGTGTGACCGGGACTCGAACCTGCAACCCTCGGATTACGAGTCGAACGCCTTAACATACTTGGCTATGCCGGCCCAAAATTGATGAGACTCAGAAAACGGATAATTAAATATTACAAAATGAATCGGGAAAATTTAGAAAATATATCCATGAAAACTCAGGAAACGGACCAGTTTTATTCTGCGCAACCACAAGCATTTCCTAACATACGCATGTTTACGTACACTTATAGAACTACATTTCTTTCGCTGGATGGTGTGAGATCTGTTTGGGTACTTTCGAAAACAAAGTAACATGCTTTCTATTTTTAATGGTTTCAAAATCCACCACATCTGGTTCTTGTTTATGAGTGATTTCAGGTGCGGTCGAATGGTTTATATCGAGTATCTGCACAATTTAACACGTTACACTGTTAAATATTCTTCATGTTAACCAGTCAGAAGTCAATATTTTTAGTTCTCAAATTCTGCTTTAGGTGGTTTTTTTGGTTTTTTTTTAGGTGTGTGGTTAACCCAACTGTTCTCCTTCAAAAACATTCTGGGTCTTTAGTCTTCCCGAATCTAATGGGCATCAACATTAATACTAAATTCGAGAACTTACGTAAATCAACAACCAGTTGTGATACAAATTGAATCCACTTCGTGCAGGACGCTTCTGATCAGCCATATTGATGCCTAGTTGAAAGTTACGGAATTTGAGGCCCCTGCTAGTACAGCGGTAAGTCTACGCATGTACAGCGCTAAAATAAGGGGTTATTCCAGTCGGTAGGCTCAGCAGATATCTCGATGTGGCTTTGCTATAAGAAAACACACACACACTAATCTTAGTTCCCCGCTGGTACAACGGTAAGCATATGGAGTTACAACGCTAAAACCACGGATTCGATTCCAGTCGGTAGGCTCAGCAGATAGCCCGATGTGGCTTTGCTAGAAGAAAACACATACACACAGGATTTGGATATTTTGTAAAGTATAAGAATAATTTTTGTTCATTAAAAGCACGAATTTCCAAATTATGATTGTATTTTTCTGAAAAGAGAGAGAGACAAATAATAGGCAGGCTAGTTATTTTCGTTCTTTCTTTTGTATGGGGAGGAGGGGGGTGCGTCACACATTTTTTCGGATTGTATGTTTGTACTAATTTGAAAAAACAAACAAAAACAAAGCGTCAGTGATTTTGTTCCATAACACCAAAATCTATGTAAAATATTTTCTCAACCCAAACGAGCCGTTTTGGCATATATATTTTGAAAGCCTGTTTTATTTCCTTTACTCGCTGTTCCTGAGTTCACGTGACCTGCACTTTTAACATACAGACTTAAATTCCATTAATTTATTCGGTACATATTTTATTTAATTAATTTTAATTAGTCACTGATCAGAAATTTGTTATAAACATTCCTGCCGTTGTAGTGCTTTCTTTAATGTAATTTAATTAATACGGTGGATATCTTAAATGTACAAGTTTATCTGTTCGTTTTGATGTTTATGTCATTAAGTGGCCCGGCATGGCCAAGCGTGTTGAGGCGTTCGACTCGTAATCCGAGGGTCGCGGGTTCGAATCCCGGTCGCACCAAACATGCTCGCCCTTTCAGCCGTGGGAGCGTTATAATGTTACTGTCAATCCCACTATTCGTTGATAAAAGAGTAGCCCAAGAATTGGCGGTGGGTGGTGATGACTAGCTGCCTTCTCACTAGTCTTACACTGGTAAATTAGGGACGGCTAACGCAGATAGCCCTCGAGTAGCTTTGCGCGACATTAAAAAACAAACAATGTCATTAAGTCAAGGAATAAAGTTTCAAGTTTTTTGTTTGGGATTTTCTCAACGTAACTGATATCGTGGTTCCTGCAAGTTTGGCGTTAGAGAAACTTGAGTAACACTCAAAACTGAAACTGTCGTCAGTTTTTGTGTTGTTTTTTTCCCATTAATTATAGTTTAGTTTAAGCAAGTTTTCGTACAAAGAAAACACGACTGAACATGCTCATATCTCTCACCAGCTAGTTATGAATTTTATGGAAAACTACACGAAAGCCTTTTGCATTACCCGTCCCTAATTTAATACTGAGACTCTAAAGTGAAAGCAAATAGTCAACACCACCCTCCGCCAACTCTTGGAGTACTCTTTTTCCAAACAAATAGTACAATTGATCGTTACGTTACAATGCCCCCAGGATTGAAAGAGTGAACATGAGTCGTGTTCTTAACCACCAGGCCATACCGGGCCCGTCAGAATGAGAACATAGAAAAATGAAATAAATATAATCTGAATGAACATAAGAAGACACATTCTTCCTCTATGCAACGTCTTCTACAATATATATTTTTAACTTCATTTCAAAATTGAATAACTGGTTCAACAATTGTTGTAAACTGTACGATCCGAAAGGGGGCGCTGGCTTGAAACGTCATCCTTCTTTGAATAAAAATATATAAAAAACAAACTTGCCCATCGTTCAACCTATTATTTAATATTTATATTTTTGTCGTCTTTACGGTTTTAACTGTTTGTATTTTTAATTCATTTCTGCGATCTATCTGATGTTTTTTTATTATTTTTGTAAGAAAATACTTCCTTCGTACTGGCATACAAAACTTTTGTTTTCAACTGCCATGTTTATTCATTAAATTTGCCGCTTCCTTCAAAATCAGAAAATGTTGTCAGTAATTTTGTAAAGTTAGGCAAGAAACAAAAAAAAACACGCAATTACGGTAGAAATAGCACCACGATGTCAGACCATACAAGAAAATTTAAATTATCACTGACACCACCATTTTGTCACCACGTTAAAAGATTTTGTGAGATACTTTAAATGCTTGGTTTGTTGCAGTTCTTGTTTAAGTTTGTTTTATCTCACTACTTTAAAGAGAATCTAGAAAAAGTGAATTGGATTTACACATTTTTCTGAATATTTAAATGACAGTAGGAGCTTTAAAGGAATTATATAACCGATTTAGCAATTTCACTTCCGTAAGTCCCCGAAGAAATTGAGGTCTTACAGTCCTAAAAGTCAGGGTTCCATTTCTGCGAGAAATGGGTACAACACAGACAGTCCATTGCACAGCTTTGCACACAACAACCGAAGTCTATTCTTCTAACCAGTTAAGACTCGTTAATTCTAATTATCCATTTAGTGTTTCTAATGATAGTAGAACAAGTTAGTTACCTTACGTCAAGTATAATAGTATTATTTCACCTTCATAACTTGTATATATTTTTTTATGGATAAAACTGTCTAAATTATAAAATTATAATTATCTAAAGTTGGCTCAGGGAATATGAAAGCTGATGACTGATAATTAACGAAATGAATGACGTTATTTTGTGCTTTTGATGAAAATACCGAGTATTAAATTTTATTAATTAAACAATTTATTAAGATCGCTTTGATCTGTGTGATAATAAAACTCCACATTGGGTTGAAACTGCTTTCATTATATAAATATATCAATCACGTGAAAATCACAGCCGATATAAAGTAACGGTGGAACAGATTGTACCAGAAATACATTTTTATGCTGTTTGATGTTACGCAGGTAGTATAATTTCATCACTCCTTTCCGACGCAAAATATTCATATACTAATATTATAAAGGTGTGTTAACATCAATAATTTAGGTATTCTTAGGCGTGATATTCATTGAACTTAACAGCATTGGTAAACAACATAATATGGATCATCTTGGGGTAGCAGGACCACTCAGAAAAAGAGTCGCAAAAAATCGTACCTTTGGTGTGGTAAGAGAAGTGCGGCGTTTTGTAACAGAGGAGAATATACAAACACAAAATTCAGTAGCAAAGCCGTCCACGTGCTCCAGGTAACAAAAGAAGGATCTCTGTTTGGAAAAGTCATACAAGTCATGTCTACACAGTTTGTTTGAACGACATAATTATTCAATTATGAAATACTCAAGGAACTGGAAAATAAAACAAGTATTCATGCTATTCCGCATAAAGGCATATATATTGGTTAGATCACCGTCTAAGGATTTCTGTGCGACCGGACTTTTCAAATAGATGTGCTGACGTGATATAATTAAGCTCCAAAATTATTTTAATATAACATAATCTAGCTCTATATCAATCGAAAACAGATACAAGATAAGAAGCTTGATACCAATAATTTATGTACCTATTATACACGTTTAAGTCTATACAAATGTATTCCTAATCACGTAGTATTAACAAATGACACTTTTACCTACCTTAAAATACTAATGTTAACGTTACGGTCACTAAACCATACTACAACTGAACTTTGACACAGGTGAGAACCAAGCGTTTTCTACTTTGTCGCGTCTGAAACACAATGGGAACACTCGCGTAAAAACAGCGAATATGCGAAGACGACGACTGAGGTTATGGTACACGACTTAAGGATTAAGATGCACTAAAATGTGACAAGCCTGACAAGTTTTTGATTAAAACATATTGCACAATATTATGGATTACTTATACATTGTGTAAATAGGTATATAAAGAGCATTAGCAATGGAAAAGTTCCTGATGTTGTCTAAAGAACAAATAACAGTGCTATTGTTATACAAGATAAACCAATCTGTCTCTCACATTGACTGTGTTTTTTTATAGCAAGGCAACAGCAAGTTATATGCTGTATATCCAGGGGAACCGAAACCCTGATTTTCGTACTGTAAATACGAAGATCTGCCCCTGTTCCACCGGGGGGCATATTCAGAGACGCGAACGATTTCTTAGTTTGGGGAAGATTTCTTATTGTTCCCCTACCCTTTATATATCATTTCAGTACTGACGAGGACAATATTTAAGTTATCAGAAGTTTTGAAAAAAATATCAGTAATTGTTTTTGTTGAGATTTTACTCTCGGTAATTCTTTGTGTATTTGTTTTTGTTGAAAACGAGAAATTTCTCTCAAACATTTTTGAAATGTGCTGCAGTATTTTCAATATAAAGTTAAAACAAGATTTCAAAGCATCTCGTGCTCGGCTTGGCCAAGTGTGTTAAGGCGTTCGACTCGTAATCCGAGGGTTGCGGGTTCGAATCCCGCTCACACCAAACCTGCTTGCCCCTTTCAGCCGTGGGGGCGTTATAATGTGACGGTCAATCCCACTATTCGTTGGTAAAAGAGTAGCCCAAGAGTTGGCAGTGGGTGGTGATGACCAGCTGCATTCCCTCTAGTCTTACACTGCTAAATCAGGGACGGCTAGCGCAGATAGTCCTCGCGTAGCTTTGCGCGAAATTCAAAAACAAACAAACAATCAAAGCATCTCAGAACGACTGATTTAGGTATTAACACTGAGATATATTTTTATTTCAAGTGAGTTTCTCGTCATCAAGAAAGATTTCAATACACCAGTTCTAGGATTCTGAAGGAAACCGTCATTAACCTCATCGAACAAACATTTCAACTCTTGTTTGTCTCACATCAAATAAAAGATTGTTTGTTTTGTAAAATTAAGCACAAATATCCACAATGGGCTATCTGTGCTCTGCCCACCATGGATATAAAATCCCAGTTTCTCGCGGGTGGGGTGGTGGCATATAAAGAAAGTTAACACATATATCGATCTACATTTCTTTATTAAACATTTTTGTCATTAGACCAAAATCGTTTAGGTATAAATCTTGAACAACAAATGTGAAACGTCTACCAGAGATCGCTTACTAACGACACTTTGCTTCTGAATAAATAACTAGTCCAGTTCTTCAGTTTGTTTGTTTTTGGAATTTCGCACAAAGCTACTCGAGGGCTATCTGTGCTAGCCGTCCCTAATTTAGCAATGTAAGACTAGAGGGAAGGCAGCTAGTCATCACCGCCCACCGCCAACTCTTGGGCTACTCTTTTACCGACGAATAGTGGGATTGATCGTCACATTGTACGCCCCCACGGCTGGGAGGGCGAGCATGTTTAGCGCGACGCGGGCGCGAACCCGCAACCCTCGGATTACGAGTCGCACGCCTTACGCGCTTGGCCATGCCAGGCCTCTCCAGTTCTTCAGAGTAAAGCACCTGAAAACTCGTGTCAATTAGGTTCCACTATTCAATGACACAATTTTCCATAACCAACGGTTATTTCAATCATGGCGGCCTATCCTTCAGTCTTACATTTACGTGTTAAGACTTAGTGAACGGATACATCTTTAAGGTGTTTCTATCTTTTTTCCAACCCCTGTATAGCAATTACTTTCTAATATTTGTCGATAAAATATTAACTTTTTTCAACAATTATATTTTTTGAGTCATATATATATAGCTCTTACTCTCGTTTGCCATGAGTTTACTTACAGTTGACATTATAATTGAATTAGTCATTAATTTAGAAGGTGGAATATATATAACATACATGTTTACGTTATACAACAAACATCTGTTTCTGACCAACGAATAACAATGGCTTGGCTTTCATCTTTATTCCAGGAACCTTTATGGAGTTTCGAGGATGTTCAAAATGACGCACTAATTCACTCTGGCCAGATTCAACAGGCCACCTTTTTACGTAACTTTGTCAGTTAAAGGATAAAGGACGATTGTTAACAAAACCATTTACGTAACTTTGTCAGTTAAAGGATAAGGGACGATTGTTAACAAAACCTTTTACGTAACTTTGTCAGTTAAAGGATAAGGGACGATTGTTAACAATACCTTTTACGTAACTTTGTCAGTTAAAGGATAAAGGACGATTGTCAACAATACCTTTTACGTAGCTTTGTCAGTTAAAGGATAAAGCACGATTGTTAACAATACTTTGAGCAATTCCACATTAAAAATAAATCATCACTGTTATATTAGTTTGAGGAATAATTCGTGAGCGTTTTTTAAATAAATTCATTCAAGCATTACATGCAAGACTATACAATACTTCAATGCATGAACACATTACACCCAAAACATTTATTATGATACTTTATTTCATGTAATACCTAGGTGTATAGTATGCATTGTTTTAAACGAAATTCCAAGAAATTAAATGCGAAAAGCAGATGGGTCGAAAATGCTCGATTTTGTCCACTTGACATTCCATTTAATGAGCTGAAAATGAAAGCAAAAATTAAAGACATATGAAAATCAAACACACCATCTATTAGAGCAAAAAATTATCTACCAAATGACATGAAATATTTTGCGAAAGCGTTTCATTTATGAATATATTTTTTTAACTTGAAAAAACGCTCACGAATTATTCCTCAACCCAAGTAACACCGTATCTCAATAGATAGAGACTGCCACAAGGAATGTGTGTGTTAACCAGCACTTTACCAAAATGAACTTCTGTGTGTATTATAGCTGTAGTTACATTTTATTACACAATATATAACCTACTACATCTAATACTACAGCAGCACAAACACTTGTAATACATCTATTTATTGTCACCAGCGCAGCAACACAAACGCGTGTAGCACATCAGTTGTTAGTTGACAACGCAGCAACACAAACGCGCGTAGCACATCAATTGTTAGTTGACAACGCAGCAACACAAACGCGTGTAGCACATCAATTGTTAGTTGACAACGCAGCAACACAAACGCGTGTAGCACATCAATTGTTAGTTGACAACGCAGCAACACAAACGCGTGTAGCACATCAATTGTTAGTTGACAACGCAGCAACACAAACGCGTGTAGCACATCAGTTGTTAGTTGACAGCGCAGCAACAGAAACACGTAACACATCAATTGTTAGTTGACAGTACAGCAACACGAGTACTTGTTTGATGAAAGAAATCATCAAAATATTTACAAATATTGTGTTCATACTATCAGAATTTTCTTTTGTTCATTAATCTATGTTCTTTGAGTTAGGCCCAGCATGGCCAGGTGGGTTAAGGCGTTCGACTCATGATCTGACCGTCGCGGGTTCGAATCCTCGTCGTACCAAACATGCTCATCCTTTCAGCCGTGGGGGCGTTATAATTTGAAGGTCAATCCAACTATTCGTTGGTAAAAGAGTAGCCCAGGAGTTGGCGGTGGGTGGTGATGACTAGCTGCCTTCCCTCTAGGCTTACACTACTAAATTAGGGACGGCTAGCGCAGATAGCTCTTATGTAGCTAAATAAACCAAAATCATCTGAGCTAGTTAAACGTCCAGTAACGTTAAGATAAACTTTTTCTTACATACAACTGGAGAAATATTTCTGTCTGTTTATGTAATAGCACTTTTATCCTTCAGTAAAGATCCGTTTGCATCTTAATGCACAGAATAGTAATCAGTTTATCACCTTTCCCATCAAGTCAACGTGTGTAGTACTCCACTCTTCAAATTTAACGGTGTCATACTTAAGGACATACCTTACTTCAGTTTTGTGACTCAAAGAACGCTTAATATACTTAGAGTGAATATATTACGAAATTATCAATAATTGAACAATATATAGTAAACTTTACTCATTGATGGAAGTGTTTTTTGTTTTTTTTTACAAAATGGCTGTTTTACCGAGCCTTTTTGGTTGAATTACTCATTCAACAATTACAGCCTAGGCTAAACTGTTGGGTGCGATATATCTCTAGCTTTATACACACACACAAAGCGTACAATATGCCAATAATTTGCGCGAGCAAATAAATCTAGAACAGGTTAGGCCTAATATAAAGCTTTGTGCATCGAACTCAATGTAGATCAGGTTAGGCCTAACATAAAGCGTGGTGCATTGAAATGGCTAGT